>NC_142794.1:79748804-79801515 GCF_049724085.1 Artemia sp. Qi Xiang Cuo | reverse complement strand
TATTGTCTAGGAGGGGGAGGGGGCAGTCCATAGTGTGATGGAGGGCGTTTTATCAATTGCTTTTCCAACTATCTGCTTTTTCAGCCATATCTAATGTAAATTTGAAGGTCTAGGGGGGGCAGCTGCCCCCCCCCCCTACGCCTATGATGACTGCCTACAGAAATCTGACTAAACAAGTGAATTAAAGAAACTATTAGTTGATATTTCAGCAAGAAATTTTACGAATATTCGTATTTTCATCCACGGCTGTTGGAAACTCATGTCAAGTTTAATATTGAACTGTGTTGTCTGTAATAATTTGTGTCTGTAATGAAAAGAAATAAGAGAGACATCAGTAGACATATTTCGGACACCACCAGATGGCTAATTTGACAGTGTATATATCACAGTAGACAGAATATAGCAGTATGATCATTCTCTATCCCTCCCATTATAAAAACCCGGACAGGGGTGCGAGTGGAAAGAAACAGGCTAAACAAGCTAAGGCAGAAAGAAGTGGGAGGAGCTTTTTGTTCACGATGACCAGAAATGATCTGCGATAAGCTTACTGGTATATTCAGAAACAGGCTAATCAAGCTCAGGCAGAAAGAAGTGGGAGGAGCTTTTTGTTCACGATGACCAGAAATGATCTGCGATAAGCTTACTGTCTATAAACTGTGGTATATATATATACAAATCTTTAAATTAGCCAACCAGCCAACCAGTATTTTAAGCATAGGAGTCCAGCTGGACATAAGGAAACACATTAAGAAGACAATTCTTACTCCAGAATATGGAGAATAATTCTAGTTAGCACATTTTGCAGGGGGAGAGCCTTTATCCTCAATTTTTCCCTTGTTTTCCAAGTTTTTCTATGACACTCCTGAATTTCTCAGAACCTATAAACTCACAAAATATATAATCCCATCCCCCGAATGTGCACAGATAGACCTAGAATTGAATCTTCCATCTAAATATACCACTCATTATCACAAATGAACTTTAGTCCCATATTAGCCATGCGGTGGATGTCCGACTTATTTAAGTATTTTGAAGCTCGTAAGCATCAAGCAAAAGCAATTTTCATTGTATCAACTCTCGTCACTCACACTTTCAAACGTGAAATTTAATTTAATTATAACAAATTTTAAGAAAATTTTTTTTTTTTTCTATTTTTTTTAAATTTTTTATATAATATTTTTTTATATATCTGGTGGTATTCATATTTTGAAACTCGTAAGCACCAAGCAAAACAATTTTTATTGTATCTATAGTAGAGATCTAAGAACGATTTTGCGTAGACATATAGGAATCACCATGCTATTTGCGTAGACTATGTTCCATCCTGTGCTATTTGGGATTGCGTAATATGTTATGAAGGACAGGTTTCCAAGGCAGATTACCAGACCGGTTATTTGGCAAGGTATAATGTGGTCAAACATGTTTTGAGAGTATGGTCGAAATTATATAACTCAATCAGACAACATTTTTGAGTCAACATCCGTTTTTTAGGAGCCATTCAGAGAGCAGAGGTTACTCAATATATGATAACTTGATTGATGATTGGGATTTGATTAAAAGGAATGGTTTTTATTACAATTCATATTAGTAAGAGAATTGAATTCAGAGAGAATAGTTTATTTGAGAGGATATTAGTAGAGAAAAATGAGTAGTGCATTTACATTATTGGAGATTAATGATGGAGCCGGCTGTAGCAGCAGCAGAAATGATATACAAGTACCCAATGTGGCTGTGGAAATAACCGGAGTTTGTAAAGTATGCCTTGAGTTGGATGATATGTATTCTAGATCTGTGATATAATTAAGCAGGTCTAATCAGGAAGAGCAACTATTTTTGTCTGTAAAAGTAAATGTTGTGAATATAAAGCTATTTTGGTCATCATTAGATGTGCTATCGAAATATATTAATGAGAACAAAATACACCAGTGAATATTATTGTTGTAATTATGCTCAATAAAATTGTTTCTATATCAACGGTATTTTTCTTTCTATAGTAGACTAGCGTATATTTCTTAGAGTAGAAAAAATTCTGGTTAGTCTATAGTTGATTGCGAGAGTGTTAGGACTCTAAAAAATGGATAGATTTGAGAAAGAGCGAATCATGGGGAATCTAGTGCTTATGGAAAAACGTTTGATTCTAGATGACAATTTTCTAGAGCTGTCTATTCAAAGGAAGATATTTTCTCAGGGAATGCTTGTCGATATAATGAAAACTGATTCTCCATCATTAGACTATTGTATGAAGCTTCTAAATCGTGGCCAAAATGCATTTACATAATTTATTGATATATTGATCACGACACGACAAAATAATATTGTGGATATGCTTTTAAGCATTGGTTTAGAAATGTAGAACTTTTTTCATGAGAAAGATGGCATTCAAGGGTGATGTACTCCTCTCTCACAATCTCCCAGACAATTTTTTGTTGTTGTTAGTTAAGTTTCATTGTGGTGGTGAGAGTGTCAACACATGAAAAAAATGTTCCATACATGTCCGCTATGTATGTACACACTGGGCAGCTGGTCATCATTTGAGAATTGCACAATAATCGATAAGTATGATTAAAATTCTAGATTATACAAACAATATAAATTGCATAGAGTATATGCTGTACAAATTAAAGGCTGTAATTCATGTCTTGAAGAGGTGTCTGACTCTCATCATAGAGGCATCTTATGCTCCAATGTTCATTATGACAAATGTTATCAGTAGGAGAATACCTATCCCGGTATGATTGGAAAGAATCCTAAGCGTGATTTTAGTTTATTGCTACGAGATTGGTATCGTCGTGGTTTTAGATTGTTCTGGGAGGAGGAACTGGGTCAGCGATTCAACTGTTGGAACAACAAAAGAATATGGTTTCTACATCATCGTTGTGAAGACAATGGGTGTTATGATTATAAGCCCACTGATTTTTATTTAGCTGTGACGGAATGTGATTCGACACTTGAGGACAATGTTTGTGAAATTGCTTCAAATAGACCAACTGAAATAAGTGAAATCTATAGGATTAATGAGAATATTATAATTGATTAGACAAAGAGATATGACAAGAGTAAAGTTAAGCTCTACTTCAGAATATGAGAGCCTGACATTGTACTACATCAGGACCAGTATACTGTGAATTCAGATAATCTAGCTGCACTAGTTGTTGTCGACAAATATCTAGGAGAAGATGAAATCTAAAGAATAGAAAAGTCGTTTTATCATGTATATAAATTTTTATTAATAAAAAATTTCACAGAAATTTTTAGAACATTTTATTCGTAGGGCACTAAAATCAATATTAAATACGCTTGTAAGTATATTTTCCACTAGAAAGTCGTTCAATTGAGGTAAGTCAACGTAGATGTTGAGAAACTGCTTGTAGGTGTAGCCACGACATCTGAACATGAAAGAGTAGTGCATGAAAGCCACATGTTTTAGTCGTAAAATCCTGTACTCTTTGTTGATTTTGAATAATGGTTTTCCCACTGCTTTCAATAAAGTTGCTGATGTATGTAGCGTAGAATTGATACGATAGGCCAAGAGGATAAAAAATTCAATGTTCTTCGCTGTTTGAAAGATGCATAGCCATTGGCCAGTCTTCAAAGTCGATGGGCTGCTATTAACAATGATTAGGGTATTGTTAACACTTGGAATTTTTTCAATGAAGTCCGAAGGTATACAATAGGAGTTGTACTGGGACATGTATGGATCCATACTAAATATGTTGATTATTTGGTTTGTGTTCATGGTGCTATGTCTAGTAGAACACTGCCGTCGGGTGTGATTTCCCAATAGGTTTCAAATTGACTCAGTGCAAATGTACACTCTAAACGTACAATCAATGTTCTTACTATGTTCAGGCCTTGAGTTCCCGACAGGGCCGGCACAATAACCCCATGATTGTTTGAAAACATTCAATCGGTCATTCCATTTTCAAATAGTTGAGTAATGATCCAGGGATTGCATGGTCAACTCGTACAGAGTTCTATAGGATTTTTTGTCAAATGATAGAGTGTACAGTGGAATACCATTCACTTTACACACAATGCTAGATAGACCAAAAAAAATAAAATCATGGGGAGATTCAGTCCAGGATCCAACGGTACTGCCACTCTTTACAAAGACCAAAGTGAATTTTGATGGGATTTCTCTATTGATAAATGATGAGCCGATATAGCTACGAGAGCCGGTGGCTATGTGACGTTGATTCATGATCGTATGGTGGGACAAGAAGTTTAATGTTGTTTCCATTGGCTCGTAGCCTTTCCACTGCCAAAGCAGCAAAACTCATATCTTGTTGTTTTTGAACATTAATAACCGACGATGTGTTTATAAGATTTTCATTAGGTGCTGCAGGAATTATGTTCCTCAGTAGGAAAGTTGATAGTGCCGGCCCTTGCAGTGAATCAGCCTTGACGTTGGGGGGTGACTATTGTAGAGTATCGACTATCTCATTATTTAGTTTTCCAGCTGGTTTGGGCTTCTGGGTCGTTGCAGTCCTATGCATGCCGTATGTAACAGTGAATGTTCGATAATTATATAATAGTGACTATCATTTTATCTCCTTGTACGGCATTTGTGCCATAATCATAAATTATATCTAGCTTACATAGTTTGATAAATTATTGCTAGTGCTCACCAATGTTCCATTAATAAATACATTAATTTGTTTGAATAGATTGTGTAAAATACAGTTTTCATAGGAGAGACCATCGGCAGTATTTGGAGTTGTATTACGTATCTGACTTTTTCTTCACCACAACTTTAAATCAATAAATGTTGATGACAAATCAATGAAATAATCTTCATTGGAAAATATTTGATGGTGTGTATTTTCCGAGATGGGTTTTTCGGTGGTAAATTGGTCATGGTAAAAATACGTGACACTGACATCAACATTTTTGGCTTTAAACAGATTCACTGAGCAGCTGATTAGTTGGTTTGATCCCATTACGGGGATATTCATCATCTTATGAGAAGAAATCCTTCTTTGATCTAACACTCTTTTTCTTCTTCTTCTGCATATTAGTCTTCCTTGTTTTATTCCTCAAAGTTCTTGATGATGTCCTTCGCTTCCCGCCTGGGTGGAGCCTGATAAGTGAATGACGTGAACGCATTCTTTTCAATCCCTCCGCATTTTTTCGAGATTTTAGTTGCTCACCAACGGCTCTTGCTGAAGATCTAATATTTTCCTTAGCACTCTCCTTGAAATTCTTGCCCGACCCCCAGTCCTGTAGTGTGGAGGCAGCAAAATTTGATGCAGCCGGTACAAGATATTTTCTGGCAAGGGGTAGGGCAGAACGAAATAGCCTAGCAAACCAGCTACCAAGACCATAGCCAGACATTGTAGAACGACCCTTGTAGTAGTCCAATCCATTGCCTATTTGACGTGGGCTCAAAGCATCAACATAACAATCGATATCAGGACGGACAAGTGGAATCCTTCTATTCTTCATTTTAGGTGATGGTGTTGTCGCTGACAAAGGGTCAAAAATGACATGTTATCACTGTTTAGCCTTTTGTTATTACTAGAGGATCACCCAATTCACTTCTTAGTGTTAACTGACAGAGTTCCAAATACGAAGTGTTTATAGGAACATACTGAAGATGCTTTATATTATAGTGATGAACAAGTTCATGGGTTGTTTTTAATTAAAGAACACCTAGGAAGGGGACATTTGAAGCACCGACTCTCGACGTTTCCACAAAGGATGAAGAGAAAAATAACCAAGAGTCCAAGGCGAAACGAGGTTGATAATAAGAAAAAGTAACATGATTTACCCCGTAAACGGTGACAACACTTTCCCCATTGATCATATTCTGTTTAAAATCAAGAACGTATCTCAGATTGTCATTGAGAATAATTATTTCGGTGTCAACAGGTGAGGTAATGTAAGTCCTATGGTGTTCCAATGAATAATTAAAATGGAATTTACCATTCCTACGATATGAGATTTTTCTATTGATTTTACGACACAAATCTGTCATATTATCATATTCAATATATTACAATTTAGCATGTGGATATTCGCTAGATTTAAGTGCTTCAACTCATTCATAGTCAACAAAGAGTGTCCAATCGAATGGTATTAGTTTTATAACATAAACACGATCCTTTCTCAGGATGTCCTAGGTATTTTTGAGAATACAGTCGACAAGAGCCACTTCATACACACCGTCAAATTTGATGGCGGGGGAGAGTTTTGTCCAAAAATCACTTGTCGTATTCAAGTCGTTGTAGAGAGGATCGGAAACATTGGACATTAAAGTCACATAGAAATCATTGAGCATTGTCAATATCTTCAACACCGATCCAAGAATCAAAATCAGAGTTGTATCCTAGCCACCGAACAAGTAACTGTTTCTTACCCCTGCGAGTACGAGTTTGTAATATCTTTTCAATTTGATAGATTTCACTATTATTTTTAACTTTTTGTATTTCATAGTCATAAAAGCCACCGAGAATCTTTTCATCTTTGGTATCTCACAAACGATAAGTTACGGGTTTAGTGTCTAGGATTTTTGCCACTTTAAAAAGTTCTGTGGACCACAAGTAATTCCCCTTTTCAAAAACATTAGTTGTTCTATTAATTCGAACAGTATCACCAACATTGAATTTGTTTTTCTTCTTGACAATTGTTTCATTGGAATACTGTTTAAGAAAGGTGTCAATTGTATCATGATCAGAATGATGAACTCCCGTTGGGGTAGAGTTGGACAATGATCGATGCGGTCATTGATTATAGATCAACAGGATTTTTTCTAGATCGTGAATAAAAGCCGGTGTATTTTTCAATGTACAATATCTTGAAATTAAAATTCGAATAGTTCTTATCAATTGTTTAGCCAATGCAGCCTTTATAGGGCTATTGCTATGATAGAGCAGTGAATTATGGTTCACTAGTTCTTTTGCAACGTGGGAATTACCGAATTCACTACCGCGATCCGTTTGAATTTTTTTATATGAATCCTGTTCGAGAATACTTTCAATGGCCTGAGCAACTTCAACACCTCTCTTTGATCGCAATGGAATTGAATATGCATAGCGACTAAAAACACTGATTGCAAG
Organism: Artemia sp. Qi Xiang Cuo; assembly: GCF_049724085.1. Lineage (NCBI taxonomy): Eukaryota > Metazoa > Arthropoda > Branchiopoda > Anostraca > Artemiidae > Artemia > Artemia sp. Qi Xiang Cuo. The sequence continues at coordinate 79,794,457 of NC_142794.1, read as the reverse complement.
TAGAATGTACTTGTACGGTGTATTGTGACGTCGTTGAATCTCATCTAGAGTCAGGAGATCTGCTTGCATTATATGCAACGGGTAAAAGGCTTTAGTTTTTCGATATTGATTGGCACGAAGTCTATGATTTCTATGCAGAGTGTAACTTGATTCATTTTGTAGATAGTCTTGTAAACTTTTAGTGCGAACACCACTGACTTTGGAAAGAGTGGTGGGGGAACTTAAACTCCCCGCCTCATCAATATTTTCATAAACACCTTTCAGAACTTCAACCATTTTGAACGTAAACACGTTGTGTAACGTCGCTACCCTTTTTTATACTAGTTGTGGATTATGATGATGACGTGATGCGTTTTCGTTTTTTTTTTTACCTCAGTGTTAAGTTTTTTCAACTAGTTTAGCCGTTAGTTTCCAGGATTAATTTAATATCTTCTTCTTCTTCTTCTTCTTCTTCTTCATGTTTTAATGGTGTTGTTGTTGTTGTTGTTGTTGTTGATGCATGTTCAGCTAATTTTTTTATATTTTTGACATTACTATTAATACTTTTGGGAAAGTTTAATGTATTTAGAAAGTTGTATATATGAGTGTTAAATGATAATAGTCCTTTACAATTTGTAAGCATTTCATAGATTAAATAAAGTAGATTATAGTTCTCGCCCTGAATTATAATCCCTTTCCCATTGCTCTCAACTTGAATATGATCTTGACCCCTTTCCAGGAGATATGTTAGGAGTCGTATTATTTTTTCAAGCTATTCATGGGGGCTCATATTTAAAAATTTCAAAAAAATTTAATACAAATCCTACTCATTTAATTTCTTTCCAGCAGCAGACTCTTCAGATGATTCTTTTTTGTAATCAATAGCAGCAGTGGGCTTCGCGCGATAGGACTTATGTTTGTCAACTCGGCGAAGTGCATCTTGAAGTAAAAGCAGTTTTTTATTATCCTAAATATTCTCATTGTCAAGGAATTTACTCAGATTGCTCTCAAAGTGTTCCAAGGGTGAGAGAGCGAGTTCTATTGGAGTCAATTTATAGGGTTTTGCCATTCTCACTAGAGAAAACTGTTTACAAGTCCTGCAATTATTGGCAGTAAAAGTTGTAATGGAATCAATTTTCAAGACCCCGAAATTGTTCAAGTAAAATAAAATCGCCCAGAATATAAACCCAAAGAAAAAAGTAACACTTAATTGTCAAATTTAAAAAGTAGCGAAACATTGTATCACAATTGTAACTACGAAAAAAAATCGTTCCCACAAAAAAAAGGTAACAGCAATAAATATTCATAATGACCAATTTCACATGACAAGCAACCAACCATGTTATCTAAATCTTGAGTTTGAAGTTCCAAACGATCAACAGATGGTCACTTGAGATAAGAAATAAAACGAAATATTCCGCTATAATTACATGGTAAAAACTCTAAAAAACTTTTTCTCGAGATACAAAAGTAGAACTAAATATTCTGCTATAATTACAAGGTAAAAACTTTAAAAAAAAACATTTTCTCGAGATACAAAAGTAGAACTAAATATTCCGCTGTAATTACAAGGTAAAGCTTTAAAAAACATCTTCTTGAGATACAATGTAGAACTATGTAGTTCGCTCTAATTATAATGTAAAAACTTTATTCCGATAATAAAAATTCCAAAGGGAATATTTAAAGAGTCATAAATCGTATAAAAAGTTATTTAAAATCAACAAGCCGATTGGTACATCACTGGCCAATAGTAATAGAGGACAAAAATTTTGAACCAATAGAATTAGTATAACGCGCTTTTTGGTAACGCCTGAATGTAACTTTAGGAGAAATCACAGAGTATAGAACTTTCGAACTTAGCAAATTTGAGTTAGTCTTTTTCAGTTTTGGAGTCAGTCATGTTTTAGTCTTATGGGAGTCTTACTTGAGACTCGTGCCAGTTTTATTGTAGACTAATTTTCAACCTATTATCCTATGTGAGTTTAATAGACAGTAGTATTGAACGTTACTTATATTACCAGTGAGCAGTTCTAACCTTGTGTCACTTACTGCAAGTGTTTTGATATACCCGAACCTCTGTTTTAATTATGTGAGTATAAATATACATCACTTGCGTATTTTCTCCTCCTTATGCTAGTATTTCTGAAGATATTTTGTTCTAGTGGCTCCACTTGTTCTCAAGGAAACCTGAATCCATTCGATCTGATTTCGACTCAGTATGGTCGTTAATACAAGCTCCCCAATTGAATTGCTAATTTAAGCTCCCTGCATGTGAAACTCCACCTCCACTCAGGTACGCTACTCACGAACCGTCAACTAAGAGTTTAACTGAAAATTACCCATAGGAATAATTAAATGAGGAATTCATATGCAAAGAAATAACTTAAGGTAGAAAAAAAGAACTCCCCCTTTTTATTATTATCCTCCCCCCATTAGACTTGGCCGTTGATCACAACAGTTAAGGGTTAAACCGATGCGGTCTTTTCTATGGGCATGATCTTCGTTTTCTTCCAGTTGATTTGCAGCCCAACTGCGGAGGCAGTGGAGGAGAGCGTCTCGAGTACAGACTTAAGTTGATCAATATTTTCGCTGAGGGTGCTTGCTGGTGAATAATACATTGCAGGAAGATTGGTTGTTGAATGTGATAAAGTCAGTGAAATTATATAAAACCATTTTAGCGATTAAAAGGTCTCCAGGGACCTTATGAGAGGAGATCGCGGGCCGCGTCTGGCTCATGGACCGTTGTTTGGAGCACCCTGTGCTAGAGCATGTGCCTTAAAGAAATGAAATAAAGCAACACTATAGTGGAAGGATAGGTGACCGAGAAGGCCAGTAGTTTTCCTTATATACATGATAATCTCCGTTCGTTTCGAGTTTTAATGACGTTCAAATTCAAATTTTAAATTTGTCCGCTCTTTACACTGAAGTTCAACGGAAATTTTATAACAATACTTGAAGAAAAGAGGGGCGGTATGTAGGTGTATTCGCTTTTCAAAATGAAATACAGTTTTCCGAAATAAGGGAAAAGTTGTCATCCCAACCAAACCCCCTGGTCTTTACGTTTAAGCTCAATTTTCTAAAGTAGCACTTGAATGTGATAAAGTTGGTGAAATTATATAAACCATTCTGTCGATTGAAAGGTCTCCAGGGACCTTATGGGAGAAGCTTGCGGGCCGCATCTGCCTCAAGGACCTTTGTTTGGAGCACCCTTTTCTAGAGCATGTGTCTTAAAGAAAGGAAATACAGCAAAACCTTAGCGTAAAGAGAGGTGGCCGAGAAGGCCAGTAGTTTTCCTCATATACATGATAATTTCCTTTCGTTTCGAGTTTTAATGTCGCTCAACTTAAAATTTTAAATTTTTCCGCCCTTTACACTGAATTTCAAGAGAAGTTGTATAACAATACTTGAAGAAAGGGGGGGGTATGTAGGTGTATTTGCTTTTCAAAATTAAAAAGTTTTCCGAAATAAGGGAAAATTCGTCATCCCCACCAAACCCCCTGGTCTTTACGTTTAAGCTCAACTTTCTACAGCAGCACTGCGATATTAGAAAATTAACGTTGCCCCTTGAAGATCTCAATAAGAGGGAGGCTGTCATCACCTTTGGCACCATCAATCATCTTAAACGAATTAAGTTTTATATCGTCATGAAAAGGAAATTCTTTGGCTGGTACCATTCTTTTCAATGGTATATTATCTGTAAAGTTCATCTTTCGAAAAGATGTTTTCAGCTTTTTTTCTTCAAAACATATATGCATTCGTTTGTATATAATAAGCATTTCCCTGGTAGCCTTGTTATTGATATTACAAGGATTAGCTTGTCTCCAGTAACACCATTTATTTATTTTTTTTTATTTCATGCCCAAGTGCATGACTAAAAAAACTCGGCAGTATTTTCGTCGAATTATAAAGTAGCTATTAGATACTAGTTTGAAGAAAGTCATCAGAACAACTTCAAGTTCTAAATGCATGGGAATCTAAAAGTTAAATACAAATCTGGGACTTGCAGATTGGGCAGAACCAAGAGAGTAGTGAAGAATTATGGTATGCAAAGTAATATTTGGCAGGGAAAGTCACTGGTGATAAATCGCTAGGGATGGCACCGTGATTGCGTGATTTTCTGGGATTCGGGGAACCAAATTTTTTTCACGGTGACGCATAGATTTTCGGGGAATACTTGAGAATTCGGGGATAGCGCAAGCCCTGCTTGATTTCTAATCAAGAAAATCGAAATACTAAACCACACGAGAAGGAAAAGCTCCAACTTTGCAGTTGCCGTAATAAAGATTTGCCGCAAAATTAATTTAAAGTCGACCGAACGCCACCGCCTCTACGGGCCTGCAGCTTGCCGGTGGCGTTGCAACACTTCGGTGGTGGTCGATCGGGCCTCTCGTCGGCGGTGTTCGGTCGATCCGCCGGCGCAGCGCCGGGGTCTACTCACATCGTTTTTTACTTAGGCAGCGCTAGCGCGCTGCCTATGAAAACGGAAAGTTTGGCAGAAAGTTGCTATAACGTGAGCCGTACAAGACATTAGGAACAGACCGTCAGGTATAGGAGGGGGAAGCTTGAAACAGTCAAAATAATGAAGCAGGCTGAAATCATCTTGGCTAACAACGAATCAACCTTTTTGTGAAAATTTTATACTTTTTATTTCCCAATGTGAAAATTTTATACTTCTTATGGGAACTTCATGGGCGGGTGTAAAAAGGGAGGCTTTGAATAGATTGGGATGGAGGAGGAGCGTGTGTAGCTGTGTTGGGCTCAGGCGGCTTGGTGCTTCGGTGAGTTGTTAGCAGTAGTAGTAGTAGTAGCAGTCATATTTCCATGTAAAAAAGTAAAGTAAAATCCAGTATTGAAAATACAGAAACTGAGCAGGTACTTTCAATAAAAAGCTGGATCATTTAATCTGGCAAATCCTAAATGAATCATTATATTTTGCTACAGTCTGGCCTTTTATCATAGAGGCAAGAATGAGCTGCCGAGTTTGAATTTTTTGCCAGAAATTCTTTGTAAATGTCTAACAACAAAGAATTCTTAATAGTAGTTTCATAATCAACTTATCAGTTAACTAAGAATCTGTTTGTCAAAAAAAAAAAAAAAAAAAAAAAAAAAAAAAAAAAAAAAAAACGTTCAAAGTTAACTAAGGACGGAAATTAATAGTGCTATTACCCTTTTTAAGTGACAAAAAATTGGAGGGCAATTAGGCCCCTGCCATGCTCAGTATATAGTCAAAACGTATATGCCCTGGGGCATAGCTTACCACACTTGCCCCTGTGCTCTGGGGGGATGTGTCGACTCAAGAGTTTTTGGTTTTTGATCTTTGAACTTTTTTGAACAAAATGACAATATCATAATTTATTGGATGCATTTGGGGAAAAGGGCCTGGGGGGGGGGAATTGACCTTCGATCACTTTTGACTATTAAGAGTACGATAACTTCCTATTTAAAATCGAATGGTTCTTAAGTATATACGATCGTCCCTTCCATAGAAACATATATGCCCCCAGGGCATAACTTACACCCTTGATCCCAGACCCTGGGGATTGTGTCGACCCTGGAGTTTTTGCTACTTGATCTGTAAACTTTTTTTTTTAGAAAATGGATATATCGATATTTTGATCGGATACATTGTGGGGAAATTCATCGGATGGGGGGGGGGGGGGCTAGTTGAGGCCAACAATCACTTCAGCAATTTTACTCGAATTTTCGTTCAATTTAAATTTGAGAAGTTAATAATTACGGACTATTTTCAAAAAAGATGCATCGGAACTTCAATCAAGCTTTGGCATTTAAATTTAATTAAGGCGAGTGGTCATTGGCTGTCATCTGCTTTAACGGAGGACTAACAAAAAGAAAATGATTTCTGCACACAAAGTATCACTTTAAACATTCACGTAAATTTTCTCAGGCTCGTAGCCTTTGATGAGTAATACTAAACTTAATAAAATTTATATATTTAGAATCAGCATTATCAGCCCATTATTTTGATACATTTATTGACATCAAAATTCTTTTTTTTAAAGTTTGGATTACTATTGAGCTGTATTGCTTGTTTTTTTATTATCAGTTGTTTCGCGGCCACTTATAAACTGTCAGGTGTCTCCCAAATATGACGGCTAAGAGTTCGGTATCACCTCTTCTTCATCACTTTTGGCTCGTCATTTACTGTTCAGTACTTCCACTTTCCCAAAATTTTCAGAGATTACCCTAATAAATTTCGCAAAAACGCTTTGTCCTAGGAATGCAAAAGCTGTAAATCTGACCCTGGATATTGAAAAACAAAATAACCAACACCACCTCGAGTCTGGCGTAAATACATTCTAAGGCCACACTGGTTAACATGATGCTTGATAAACAAAAACAAATAATTAAGAAAACGAAAACGAGGTGATTTTTAGCCAGTTAGAAAAAAAAGCGAAAAGACAAAGCAGATATTTCGGCAAGGAACTCCGCCAAGCCATTATCCCAGCTCAACACGCTCACAAAAACAAACCTTTTGAAGTTAATTTCTTTGTTTTTTCGTTTTCGCTTTTTTTCAACTGGATGAAAATCACCCTCGTTTCTAAGTTTCTGAATTGTTACTGTTTTTTTTTTAACAAACTAGGGTTTGGCGTTTAAAGGCATTTTTTAGACTTTATAATTGCGTTTTTTTCCCAAAAATCATATTAGACACTTACCACTACATTAAGTTTGTCAATACACTAATTATGCATTATTATTACACTAAAAGAACGCTGCGAAACACCAAATGCAGGATGGCGATGATAATTTCTTCTCCGATTTCGGCAACACTTTCCACTCTTATAAAATACTCATACATTTTGCTGAAGATAAAGACTTGAGGATATAGAATCACATATTAAAAAAAAGATCGATTTTTCTTACTAAGTGCTGTTTAATCCTTGCAAAATTTTGTGACACATATCGTAGTAACAATGAAGAAAATCACAAAGAATAATTTCACATACTAGAATGACGACAAAACAAAACCTACACAAAAAAAGGTAACGAAAGTAAAAGTATTAAAAATACATTAAATCAATAAGGAAAATTCAGTAAAAAAGAATGAAGATGTAATAAAACTAATGTTCAACCCCAAAGTGGTTCCTCGGCTTGTTTTTATACTTATTTTTTTTTTAGATTTTTTAGATTCAATCGGGTTTAATTAAAACAAATAGAAATAAATAAAAATAAATAAACTTCTCTATGCAAAAAAATGCACGTTGAGTCCCTTAAAAAAATAACGATTCCTCCTAATCACGCTTTACGACTCTCGCTTTACTCCTCAACACAACCACATCCCTCAACCCTCTACCGATCTTTTCTTCCATAAGGTTTTTTCGGGATTCGCAAACAAAGTTTCTGCTTTTCCCATTTAAAACATGCATATTTTGACTTTAAATTATTTGGTTAAACGGTAAATCTTTCCTTTATCTCTTAGGAGCTCAACAATATTTTATATTTAAAAACTTTTTATGCTTTTAATAGGTCGGTGATACATTTAAAGCCTGTTTCCACCGTTCTTACCAAAAGTTATTGATAACAATTTTACAAATAATCATGCTTCCGCAAGCAAATAGAAGAATTGTTGCTACCGACTCAGTAAAATTGCATAAAAATTCAGAACATTGTTGAAGAAGATTGTTGATAGATTTTGAGCACAAAATTTGAAAAACTTGAAGAATAAAAATAAATATTCTTAACGAGAATCACTTAATATCAAATGGCAACGGTTTCGTAGAACAGAAGAAAACGTATAATGTTATTTAAAAAATGAATTTGGAGAACTTTCATGGTTTACAGCTTTGCATTCCTTTTTGTGTTTTGTTTTTCTTTAAGTCTGATAGACCAAATTTACCAAATTTACCTTTACCAAAATTACCTTTTTTAATTTGAAAACTACCGATCTCTCTGATGGCCCGATTATATGCATGGTTGTGGCAGATCCTTTGACCCTTCCCAAATTTAAAGATTTTTACTGTTTCAGATTTTTAGGTTTCATTTTAATTATTTGAAATCTACATTATTTTCTTATGTTAGGAATTTGTCATGTTTCAATTTAATTCCCAAAGTGTTCAATCTGTTATTACCTACTTAATGCTATAGTCTGTAGTCATATTTTCAAATAACAAAAATGCACTATTTGTTGTTCTTAAGTGAAAAATGATTAATAGGGATTTTATAACTTGCAGTAATAAGAGTAAGGTGTAATGGTAAGGGGTTTATTAAAACGTAATAAGACTAACGTAAAGATTACTGCTAGTGACAACCCATCAGAGTGTTTCCTGACAGCAAGAACCCATTTGGGGCCACCACACAAACCTCCTTAACTCCAATTTGATCATTATACCACTCCCAGGAAGTTTCTCCCTTCTTTAAACAGTTTCTTGTCGCTTCTCTTCATCCCTCTTTGAGGCTTGGTCCAAAATACATGAAATGATTGAACAAATAGAGCACAAGTCACACCCATTTTCTCACAAAAAATTCCTCTGGTCTTCATTTTCCCTAAGGGGGTAATGTAGGAAGCAAAACATAGCATGAAAAAGAGTATACTAATTTAAAAGTAAAATAGAATAAACTGGATAGAACAGAAATCAACACTTTTTTTTAGCTTTAAATAGGCGGGGATTGTTGAAAATAAAACAGAACATGAAAAAGAGCAAGGTAATTTAAATAGTAGAAATGTGAACCGAATAAATAAAGTAAAAGCAGTTCTTTAAACGAAGTTTAAATTTTCCTAAAATCAAAATAGTAACAAAAAATGTTTGAGCAACAACTGCAACAACATAGCAACAACTGAGTTAGCTTAAACAATCATAAATAAAATGTTTAAACATGTTAAAATCATGTTTTAACTGAAGTTCAGTGGGAAAGGCTTTTGAATGGACAGAGAGGTCTGTGGAATTATTGCTGCTTCGGCAGATTTATTCCCTTCCACGGATCCATCAGTATAAATGTGCAAATGATCTTTAAACTCTGTAGCATTTTTCTTAAAAATTCAGTCCTAATTAGTTGGTGTGGGATATTCTCCTTTTTGTCTTGTATAAGCTTTAGGATAACATTTGATTGGCAAAACTCCCATTGAGGAGGAAATTTAAAAGAATCAACCTGAATTTTATCCAATGATCAGTTTGGACAGAGTGCTGAAAAAGCTTGCCATGATGCAATCCCGATTTTATTCTTCTGCCTAGCGCTCCCAAGACAAAGAGTGAAAATGGGGTGCCGCTTCCCATAGGCTTGGATCCTGGTATAATATTTAACAGTGGCTTTGACTATTCTCTCGCTTATAGGGACAACTCCTGCTAGTTTCCTGGTGCGATCAATAGAAGTGTGTGGGTGCAAGCCAAGAGTCAGTCGCAGTGCCATGTTCTGGATAGTTTCCAGTTTCAACATGTTTTTTTATTGGTATGGCCATAGGCATCTATCCCATACTCCATTTTTGGCCTTATATATTGTTTGTAAAAAGTTCCTAATACAGTTGGTGAATTTCTCCATTTTGTAGAGGTAAGTCTTTTTAGAATTACAATCCTTTTCAGGCAGACCTCTTTCATCACCTCTACTTGTTTATTCCATGTCCTTTGATAGCCTATTTTCAATCCCAGTAATCTGCATTCTTTGACTAAATCAAGTCTCTGTCATCCAATAATTATTTGACCCATTGGAGTGGAAATTTTTTTGTTATTGAACATCATTGCTTTTGTTTTTTGGGCTGATACACTCATTCCGAATGCTTTGGAGAATCGAACTAATTCGTTCAGAGCAGCGTTTAACTTTCCAATTGCTTCATTATTGCTGTACCCTACTTCCCAAATGGTGAGGTCATCTGCAAAGGCTGCTAGCCCTAAACTCTCACTTGAAAATTCGAGCTCGGATAGAAAGAGGTTTTTAAAATCTGACATAGCTTCTTCTCTAATATTTTGTCAAAAGCAGATTCGAAGTCAACAAATGCTGCTACGAGGATCTTCTTTTGACTTTTAGCATTTTTTTTAATAGCCTCCTCCAGCATGAGTATACAATCAATTGTGTTGAAGCCTTTCCTATAACCACACTGCTGTTGCAGAAAACGGCCATTATATTCACAAAACCATTCAAGCCTTTTCTTTATCATCTTTTCCATAATTTTTCCAAGGACGGGTAAGAGTGATATAGGCCTGTAAGAAGATAGCCTTTCTGGTGGTTTGTTCGGTTTATTCACAGGAGTACTTATTGACTTCTTTCATATTTTGGGAAAAGTACTTTGCTTCCAGGATTCGTTATATACATCGATTAGAGCTTTTCTAAATCTCGGCTCTGAATTGATTAACATCAAGTAAATTATTTCATCCTCTCCAGATGCTGAGTCCACATTCACTTCCAGAGCTTCAAGAAGCTCTAGTTCTGTAAATAGTTCACGAAGTTCCTCCTTGGCCTTTGTTTTTTTATGGAGTTGCAGACATGCGGGGTGAGATGAAGAAATTTACTGGGGGCTGGATGTTCGAAATATTTGGAAAAGGCCTCCGCTTTTTGTTGGTTACTGGTAAGGAGAATGCTGTTATGCTGCAATGTTGGTATAACACCATCGTTGGGATTTTTTCCCGCCAATCGATTGTTGAGGCTATGGACATTTGACAGTGGGCTATTAATGTCTAGTTTATTTGAGAAAATTTTCCATGTTGATCTCTTTGCATTTAGAACTACTTTTTTCACTTTAGTTTCTGCTCTATGGAGATAAGATTTTCTGTGCTAGGAAATTTTTGAAACCTGTTTCTAAGTTTGCGTTTTTCATCGACGGCCTTTTTACAATCATTGTTCCACCATACTTCCTTTGTCCTTTTTGGTTGGCGTAGTGTAGGCTGGTTGGAAGATCTTGGAATGGATTCTAAAGCAGCTTTTTTTAGAACACGTGTTAGGATTTTGGCCTTTTGGTCAACCCTCCAGATTTTGAAAACCGCTTTATAATTTGTATTACTTAAGATGTGTTTGAACCTTTGCCAATCAGCTTTCTTATAATCTAATCTAAAGTTAGGTGGCACAGTGTCACAGCTCGTATCATTTATTGTGGTCAGAATTGCAGAATAGTCTGTCTGTAGGTGTTGTACATTGTGTATTGTTACATGTGGAAGTAGATATGCTGGTCCTATCTGTAGGTCAATTGTTGAGAAGCTTCCGTTTCTTATATGGTAATAGGTGTTTAGACCAGATGATATAAGGATTAAAGCATCTGGGACCTCTAGAATTGCTTTTTCAACGCACTTTCCTGCAGTGTTTGACTGGTTTACATCCTCCCACAGGGGACTATGAGCATTAAAATCACCCCACAAAACTGTTTTTTGCCCGGTTAGCTATTCGCGTAATATATCAAAAATTGGATTTCTTCCATTGGGATTATAAAATGAACATATTTTAAGGTGATCACCTTTGTTTAAGTGAAGAATGACCCCAACCACATCTACATCGTGATTATATGGTTTAATTGGCACTGCAGAGTGAGATAGATTATTTTTCACAAGTACAGCAACACCTCCACCCTTGCGGTCGGAAGACCTATCTTTTCTATATATTTTGAAACCAGGAATGATAATCTTTTTTAGCCCATGTAGATTTGTCTCTTACAGACATACAATGTCAGCATTATTTGTGCTTAGCCAATTTGTTAAATCTAGAAGCTTAGTCGAGTTTAAGGAAATCACATTCCATTGGAGGATTTTTAGTGCATTAAGGTCCATCATTTCCATCTAGATGTGCCATATCAATTGTTTTACTGTCGCTTGCAAAGGAGAGGAGATCGTCTTCCCTTTCTCTATCTGCTTGCTGATTTCTACTAGTTTGGGTACGAGGGGCTTTTTTCCCTTTGCTAACTTACTTTAGGCTTATCAAATCTTTTCCATCTACCTCTTCGTTTTCACTTTTTTGGGACGAAATGGGGATGGCTATTGCACTTTTCAGGAGCTGAAATTCAGCAGTTGCTGAAGCCCAAATGGTTGGGCCAAGAAGCGTTGTGATAGCTTTCCTAATCATAATTGCCTTCACTTGCTGTGTTTCTCCACTGGATTGTATCAGATGGCTAACTGTTAAATAAGTTGGAATGAAGTATCGTTAATAAGTTGTAACGGGAGGGGGGTCAGCTCCCATAAGGTTTGTAACGAAACATCATTGATAAGTTTTTGTTATTTTTTGGAGGGGCCTTGCAAGAATATTCAGGGGCCAGGTCCTTTAAATTTTAGAATGAAATAGTGCCCATAATTTTTTTTTTGGTGGGGAATGTCTTAGACTTACCTGATATTTGAACTATTTTAAAAACCTGCACATAAAAGCTTTGTGCCTCCAAGGCTTTATATGGAGTTTTATAATCTGATCTTTGAACTCATTTTAACAAAATGGATATTTAAAAAATTTGATCGGATGGATTTGGGGTAAAGAGGTTAGGGGGGATGGCTAGCTGCTATCCCGTTCCATTTGACTAATTAAAACGTTTTTTTCGTTTCATACCTGGCTCCCTAGTCTGATAAGTGTGACAACTTAAAAACTATCATTTTGTTAAGTTTGTTAAAATCTAACATTTTCGTAATACCTTAATTTAAACACTTACTTTATTTAAAATTTTTTTCTTTGTGAGCTGTCTATTTTTTGTTATTCTCAAATTTATGCAATTTTTAATTGTAAATAGTACTTTAAGGGAAAATTTATTTCTCTAAAAAAAAAAATTTATTGGGACTCGAAGAGACTTTTCCGCTTTTAAACGTACGGTAACTGCACTGACGCACTTAGCAACAGTACCAATGGAAATTCTGTCAAAGATTTGGTTAAAATTATATTATTTTTTCAGAAATCATTTTGTTTTTGTTAGTCTTTCGTTAAAGAAGATGATATCCAATGACTCCTCGTATCCGTTTAATTTAAATTTAAAAGTTTGATTGAAGTTCCGATGCATCTTTTTTGAAAATAGTCCATAATTATTAACTTCTTAAATTTGAATTGAACGAAAATTCGAGTAGAGTTGCTGATGCGATTGTTTTTGGCATTGAACTGCTCGCTTCAGCGGTAAGCAGTTAGTCGTAGCAGGGGCAATGCCTAGAGACCCCTTTGATTTTTAAAGAGATTAGTACTGTCATAATCAGTAAACCGGCCATCGGGTTTTCTCTGGCTAAATATAAATTGCATTATAACTAAGTAGCATGCATGAATACCAGTATCCACAATATAAAAATATTGGAGTGTAGATAGCCCCCCTCCCCCAAATTTAATTCCAAAAATGCTTAACATGGGTCACTATTCTCAGCATCCACCGCCCATATGTTTTCATAGGATGTCAGGTAAAAAAATGTTGAACTCTAAACAGAAGCACATATCAGCCATCTCTTTTAACAAGACATGTTGTTTGTGATATCATTGTATATGCATAAGATGTGGGTAGAGAAAGAACATCACTTTTACAAAAAAGGCATCTGTATCAGGGGCACCCATATAGCGTAGTAGAGGTAGTGCCTATAATCGAGGCCCTCATACTGTAATGTTTGTTTGCGTTTTCACCGAAGCAGTTTATATGAAAGGGTATGTCGCATGAGTTTTTGAAGTGGCTCTTTCGATTTGAAATCGAAAATTCTTGTTCTGTTTTAAAAGATCAAAACAAACTAGACGGCTATTTGCCATCCCCCTGCCGTCTTTACATCAAATCACTCTGATCAAATGTTTTAGATAGATATTCTGTTAAAATAAGTTAAGAGGTCAGATTATATAATTTCATGTTCGGAAAAACCACCCAGAGGCAACTTGAGAGTGTGTTAAGCTCTGCCCTGGATTCTAATAAATCTTTTATGTGATGGTGAGTTCCAAGAATTTCTGGAATAAATATCGTTAATATGTCTTTGGGGGAGGTTGGGCCATGCAGGGAGGACCAAAGGCTAGCTTTCATTATTTTTGGAATGAGGTATCGTTAATAAGTTGTTACGGGAGGGGGGTCAGCTCCCATAAGGTTTGTAATAAAACATCATTGATAAGTTGTTGTTATTTTATGGAGGGGTCATGCAGGAAGATGCCGAGGTAAGGTCCCTTTAGTCTTAGAATAAAATATTGCTAATAAGTTTTTTTTGGTGGGAAAGTTTTTAGATTCACTTTATATTTTAACTATTTTAAAAAGTTTCATATACGAGCTTTATGTGCCTTCAAGGCGTTATATGGATTTTCACAATCTGATCTTTGAACTCATTTTAACAAAATGGATATCTAAAAAATTTGATCGGATAGATTTGGGGTAAAGTGGGTAGGGGGGATGGCTAGTTGTCTTCCCGTTTAAGTTGAATATTTAAAACTTTTTCTTCGTCTCATACCTGGCTCCCTAGCTTGGTAAGTGTGATTACTTAAAAACTAACATTTTCTTAAATTTCTTAAAATCTAACATTTTGGTAATATCTTAATGTTAACACTTGTTTTTTTTTAATTTTTTTTGCATTATAAACTGTCTATTTTTTGTTATTCTCAAATTTATGCAATTTGTAATTGTAAATAGTAATTTAAGTGAAAATTTCTTTCTCTAAAAAAAAAGTTTTGTTAGGACTCGAAGAGATTTTTCCGCTTTTAAACGTACGGTAAAACCATACTAAGCACTAGTACCAATGGAGACCCGGTAAAATATTTGTTTAAAGTTATACTTTTTTTGCAGAAATAATTTTGTTTTTGTTAGTCCTTCGTTAAAGCAGATGATAGCCATTGACTGCTCGCCTTAATTATATTTAAATTGCAAAGCTTGTTTGAAGTTCTCAAATTTGCTTCTCAAATTAACTTCTTAAATTTGAATTTAACGAAAATTCGAGTAGAGTTGCTGAAATGATTGTTTTTGGCCTCACACTGCTCGCTTCAGCGGTTAGCAGTTAGTAGTAGTAGGGACAATGCCTAGAGCCCCCTTTGATTTTTAAAGAGAATAGTACTGTCATAATCAATAAACCGGCCATCGGGTTTTCACTGGCTAAATATAAATTGTATTATAACAAAGTAGCATGCATGAATACCAGTATCTCCAATATAAAAATATTGGAGTGTAGCTAGCCCCTCCCCCCCAACTTCAATTCTAAAAATGCTTAACATGGGTCACGATTCCCAGCATCCACCACCCAAATATTTTCATAGGAGGTCAGGTAAAAAAATGTATAAATATAAAAAGCAGGAAATATCAGACATCTCTTTTAACAAGCATGTCGACTGTGATATCATTGTATATGCATAAGATGGGGATAGATAAAGAACATCACTTTTACAAAAAAGGTCTATGTATCAGAGGCAACGGTATAGCGTTGCCCAAAATAGAGGCCATAATACTGTAATGTTTATTTTCGTTTTCACCGAAGCAGTTTATATGAAAGGGAATGTCGTATGAATTTTGTTAGGGGCTTATTCGCTTGGAAATTGTTAATTTTTGGGGCTTTTCTAATATTAAAAAATGTACCAACGGACACTAGCCCCCCCCCCCGTCGATAACTGGTCTCAACACTGTATGCTTACAAATTTTATATTTATAAATTTTGTAAAAAAAAAAAAATATTTTAAATTTAATATTAAAAACATTCAAGGGGCGAAAAAATACCCCGGGCCTGGTGTAAGTGGTTTCCGTTATGCCATGGTGTCTCTTGGTTTTTATGAGCAGAATGATCTTATACACTTAATAGCCACTCTTTTTTAATTAGGAGAATCCCGCACTCTCACGAGTCAAAAGTGATCAAAGGGCAATTCCCCCCCCCTCCCCGGCCCTTTTTCCCAAATGCATCCAATAAAATTATGATATGGTCATTTTGTTCAAAATAGTTCAAAGATCAAAAAACAAAAACTCCGGAGTCAAGTCGTCCCCTAGAGCACAGGGGCAAGTTTTATAAGCTATACCCCTGGGAGTATAGGTTTTCATGTAAGAGATAATCGAATTGACTGGTTGTATAGGTCGTATAGACATCTAGCCCCCTCTCCTACCAACCGTCTTTTCCACAAATGTGTCCGATCAAATTTATGAGATACCCATTTTGTTAAAAAAAAAAGGTAGACCAAAGATTATATAATAAAAACTCTAGGGCTTACACAACCCCTCAGAACCGGGGGAAAGTGTTGTAACTTAGTCCCCGGAAGCATATGAGGTTCTTATGGAAAGGTTGGTCTCATAAACTTTGGAGGTAGCTCAATCGATTGGAAATTGAAAGTTATAGTTCTCTTTTAAAGAGTCAAAAGGAACTGGATGGCAAGTTGCCACCCCCCCGCCCTCTTTACCACAAATTCATTCGGTCGTTTACTCTGGTCGTATAGAAATCTAGCCCCCTCCCCTTCCCCTACCAACCATCTTTTCCACAAATGTGTCCGATAAAAATCATATGAAACCCATTATTTTGAAAAAGAAAATTGACCAGATATCATATAATAAAACTCTAGGTTTTATACAACCCCTTAGAAACGAAAGGACAGTTTTGTAATTTAGTCTTCGGGAGTAAATAAGATTCATCTGAAAAGGTTGGTTATATAAGCTGTTGAGGGAGCTCTGTTGATTTGACATTGAAAATTCTTGTTCTGTTTTAAAAAATCAAAACAAAGTAGACGACAATGTGCCATCCCCCTGCCGTCATTATATCAAATCCATCCGATCAAATTTTATAGAAAGCTATTCTGCTAAAAATAAGTTCAAAGATCAGATAATATAACTCCATGGTCGGAACAACCGCCCAGAGGCCACTGGAGAGTGTTTTAAGTTATGCCCTGGATTCTAATAAAGCTTATATGGGGTGATGAGTTCCAAGAATTTCTGGAATAAATATCGTTAATATGTTTTTGGGGGAGGTCGGGCCATGCATGGATGGCCAAAGACTAGCTTTCATGATTTTTGGATTGAAGTATTGTCAATAATTTGTTATGAGAGGGGGGTCACCTCCCATAAGGTTTGTAATAAAAAATCATTGATAAGTTGTTGGTATTTTTAGGAGGGGCCATGCAGGAAGAGTCAGGTGTAAGCCCCCTTAAGTATTGGAATAAAATAGTGCCAATAAGTTTTTTTTGTTTGGAGTGTTTTAGACTCACCTGATCTTTGAACTTTTTTAAAAACTTGCACAGAAGATCTTTATATGCATTCAGGGCTGTATATAGAGTTTCATTATCTGATCTTTGAACTTATTTTAACAGAATGGATATCTAAAAAATTCGATCGGATGGATTTGGGGTAAAGAGGGTAGGGGGGATGGCTAGTAAAGTGGGTACTCGTAAATTTGATCAGACACAGAGCTCATTATCTTCTTCTTACTTTATTATAGTTCTGAAGAAGTATGAACTATAAGCTAGGCCTAAGATACACTCTGTCCTGGATTCACTTCTAAGCAAGAATCGTGAAGTGTCACGATTCTTGCTTCTCCTTTAGGGGGCGATTAATTTATTAAAATAAAGTGGGTATAAAATTCAAGGAATTTACCACGTGCTCATAAGAATTGGTGAGAAGCTATCGTATTATCCAATTCCAAATTCTTGGGGACGACGTGGGTATAGTATGCATTATATAACTCCTATTTAATTTTTTCTTTTGATACAGTGTGATTTTATCCCTTTGATAAATGGCAAAGGTAAATACAATATACCTTGCGCCACTTTGTGACAAAATTTACCTTAAATATTTCGCTTGGCCAAACTGAAGAAAAGCATAATTACCTCTAGTTTCCCTCAGAATTATATTTTTCCGATTTTTCTGTTGAGGCATTGTGGTTCGAGAAATATTATTTTCATGGTGGATTCCTTTTCTCCGACCTATGCGCGAAAGTACTCAGATGCTTGGATGTTATGTTAGATCCATTTTTGTTACATAAGATTAAAAAGTATTTTTTTTTTTTATTGAAAGCTATGTCAGTAAAAAATGAGCAGATACTAATTTAAAATTTTATCTCTGTTTTGTAATACAATGTTTACCACATAACATATGTTCTTCATTAACTTGTTTCTGTTCACTTTTAGTTTATCATTACTTTTCACTGTTCTTTGACACTGCTTCAGAAGTTGTTTTTTGTATGTTATTCTGTATCTCACTTTTCCAGAATATATTTTGATCACTTACTGTTACCATGCTCCTCAGGAGAGAGGAAGGCAGAGGAATAGAAGCGCCATTCATACCATTTAAATAGGCTGCACAAAAAGTGTGGGCCAATCCTGCTCTCTAGGCCTATAATGAAAGAAAGATTGAGATGACTCGGGCACGCTCTGCGGATGATAGATTACCAAAGATTGTCCTTTTGGCCTTTTTTATGGACATTTAAAACGCCTTGAACGCTTGTCGCCCTGTCAAACATGCTATCGCCAGCATAAAAGCACTAGATATACAAATTCTATGTCATTTCAAAAAAGAAAATAAATCAAATAACACATTCTTTTTAGCATAAAGAAGACAAAATCTTACAAATTAAAATTAGCATGATTCCACTCCTCTAAGTTATCAAACTTAAAACTGAAACTATTGTTGGTTTATTGATTACTGCTACTACTAATAACGACTCACCGTAGCACCAAGCCGCCTGAAGCCAACGCAGTTACGCATGGTCCTCTTCCAGCCCAATCTATTCAAAGCCTCCCTCTTTAAAACCTCCCAGAAAGTTCCCATCTCCCTTAAATGTTTCTTTATGACATCCTCTCACCCCTACTGCAAACGACCTACTTTCCCCTTAGCTGCATACGGTGGACCAAAAAGTGCAATCTGTCATGTTTCATCCGCAGAACGTGCCCTAGCCATCTCAACCCCTCTCTCATTATAGCCCTAGAAAACAAGATTGAACCGCAGTTTTCGCACAGCCTACTGTTTGACAAACGGTCAGTCAGCCAGGTACCCAAAACAACCTTAGGCAATTTCTCTGGAAAAAATCTTGCAAATCTTCATCCACTTTTAGGATCGCCCATGCTTCAGAACCATATTTGACCACTGTCAACACTGTAGCTTCCAATGTTTTATTCTTGGTTTGCAGACTTATCTTCCTATTCTTTGAAAAAAATTTAAACTGTTTAAAAACACTCTAATCCTTGGCTATTCTACTTTTAACATCTTTACTGCTCCCGCCGTCTTTACTAATAATACTACCAAAGTAAGTAAAGCTGTATACCTGATCATAGCACTAATAGTGTACATTAAGTACAGTGCTACCCAGATGAAATTTGGCGTCAAGAGGCTTTAAGAAAGGCCGCAAAAGCTAGAAAAGCTTTCTTCCTCGACTCTCCGTTAAGTTATAAGTGGTTTTGTGAGATTTTGACTCGTTTTTACTGAGAAAACGTTGTTGTTCATGTAGAAAAAATATTTGCTTTACACATTTCTTCTGCAAAATTCACTAGTCCTAAGACCGTTTAAATCTTAGCCTCTTTTTTTTACATTGCAGGGTTGGTCAATTCAGACCAACTCCGGTCGGTTAAGTCTTTTAGATCTTTAAAAATTACTGACATCTTTTCAATTATGAAAAAAATAAGGAAAAATATTTTAAAAGAGAAGATTCGGTGATGTACAGCGAACATTTATTGGCCATTAATTTTCCTATTACCCACTGATTTCAACGGCTTGTTTAGAATTAAAAAAAGAAAAAACTTTTCTTTTTAATTCAAAAAAATCAACTTAACAAAATAACGAAAAATTTAACATTAGATGAGATCACTTTGTACTTGCCAGAATTTAAATAAAAACAAATAGAAATTTAACAAATAGCACTTTGAGAGCCATGCGCAGGAACTCCTATCACTTCGATAAAAACTTCGATCACTTCGAATACAAATCCAGGTACAACTGGATCCAGGTACCAGGTACAAATCCAAAATATTAAATCCAAAATTATATAAACAGAGGCCAGCAACTTTGTCTGCGTCGATTACAAAAAATCCCTGTGATTAGTGCTTGGTACTACCAGAATCACCAGGCTAAAAAAAAAATCATTAAGTGCGATTAATTTTCCTTATCGTTTACACTTTTGGACAAAAATTGACAGTTGATTTTTTTTTTCAGCTTGGGTATTTATACTTTTAAGTCATCATTGAAAAATTATTTTTAATGACATAATAATTTTAAAGTGTTACAGATAACTTGTCTTAATTAAATTTAGATAGAAAAAATTACTAAATATTCAAAATAGACCGGACAGATGAAAAATTTAATAACTTTTTAAAAGAGGCTATTCGAGCCACAATTTGTGGTTAAACCTAACTCGAACGGTATATGTAAGTTTTTTTCAAAATGTGTTCAAATTTTCCCTTACTATGGTTCGTTATAATGTTCGATAACTCAGTAAATTACTTATACGTTAATAAGTAATTAGTAACGTTTAGTTTAGAATTAGAGATGATGTAGACAAAGTTTTAAGAGACAAAAAATGCGGTTTTAGAAAAAGGTAGAGGATGTGTCGACCAAATTTGTATTCCTAGGTTAATAATTGAGAAGGGCCTGCGTCATGTCCTCAATTTTATTGATTATGAGGAAGCTTTGAATCCGTTGATAGAATAGCTTCAGCTTATGTCTTATCGTTGTATGGTATCCCAGAAAAATGCATTAAACGGATTAGTGCTATGTAAGGAATAAACACAATAAATAAATAAACACAAACAAACACAAAACAGAAGATTAAATTACCGGCCATAGACTCAAATAAGGCAACGACGAGAAACAAAACGAAAAACCATAAAATCTAACGGAGAAAAAATCGAGAAGTAGATGAAAAAATATTGAAATGGAGAGACACTAAAAAAACGGAAAAAGTACACACGGATTTTTTCTAAGGGTTTTTTCCAATACAGATGATAACACTAACTCGCGCGTAGCTTTAACTCTCGGGCCGAAATAATGAGCAGTGAATTGGTCATGTTTTATTGGTGATGCATGTTTCTTTTTCATACTTTAAGGTAAGGCAATGGATAGCGAGTAAGATAGTTACGGACTGAGAAAAACAATTAACAAGACGGACTGGATCATTTTTGGGTTGTATTCATCATAATTAAAGTCTCCACTCAAAATGAGAGCTTGTCAAAAGCGACACAAAATATTCAAGTAGAGAAGACAAGCAAAGGAGGCATAAGTCTTTGAAGGGAAATAGTAGCATTGACCAGATGAAGGATGTTTCTGACGTAAGTGTCGTAATTCAGGTTAGAGAAAAATGGACGTCCAGAATTTTTAAGGACACTGTTACAATATCAGAAGAGACAAGGTGAAGAGAAAGTGGCGATGATCTAAAGAAACTAAGATAAGTTGATCGTCATATGGATCATAGGAGGTATAATTGAATTTTATATTTGAGCATAAAATATAGGATAAACATGATTGTTTAGAAATAAAAAAATTCAAATTTCAACTGTAGAAAAAAAATAATGAAATAATGAAAGAAATATAAATTACACTGCAGTTAAAAGATAGAGAGTGCACAAATAAACTCAAATCTCCCCTCCTCAACGAAGAAACATGTTTACCTACCTGGTCAAAATTTTCTAGGCGCAGAATATCCTCTTCGTCAAAAGAGGATTCTTCCATGGACTCTTCTAATTCCTTAAACTTCCTCCTTCATTGATAGAATTTCTTCGGCGTTTATTCCTAAATGATGAACTTGACTTTCCAACTGAAACGTTGCTGTTCTTTTTTTCTTGATATTATGGAGAATTTCTTCGAACTTCTTCATAGTTCTGTTTTCTTCCTTAATGTAAAAAAAACAAAAATCCTTTACATCCATTATGTTGATATTTGGACAAACAAAAAAAACTTCACAAGTATATTTTAAATTACACCCCTTCTACGCCCACCATTTCCCAAAACACATCTAATCTCAAGATTTTGAGATAGTCATTTTGTTCAGCGTAGTTGATTTCCAGATAGAAGTGATATTTTTGAGGAGGACACTCCCCCATAGCCCTCAGGGCACGGGTTGTAAGTTATGCCCTGCGGGCAAATAAGGTTTTTTATTGAAAGCGTTGTCGTAGAAACTTAAAAAAAGGCTCATTCGATTGGAAATTTTAAGGGCTAGTGCCCTTTTTAATAGTCGAAAGTGATTAGAAGGCAACTAACACCTCTCCACACCCACCATTTCCACAAAGACACCCACTCCAAACTTTAAGATAGCTATTTCATTCAGCGAAGTTGAAAGATCAGGAAATTAGGTCTTTGAGGATGACATTGGCAATTTACTACCCGTGAGGTAAAGAATAATACCCGGTTAAATATACCCGTAAAAATATCCGGTTGAGAATAACATTGATTTACACACTTTTACACAACGGTACATGTCTTACAAAACCTGTACATAACTTTAAAAAATAAAGATATGTAACTCCTGTTGGGAAATTCTAATATATTACAACACAGCAGTTGAAGCCACTTTTAAAGGAAAAAATCATCTCAATAAAGACGGCTTGAATAAATATTTCATATCTTGGTGCTGTATTTCAAAATGCTCGTCTAGTATCCAGTCTCTTTCGATTGCATTTGAATAATGACTGACCTGGCACTATAAATTTTTGAAAGTAGTTAAATATGATTTTTTTTTTTCTAGAAAGCCCCCTGTCCTTTAGACTGCAAATCATGAACGAATCTTATGATTGGTTATGGGGGCTTAATAGTTTCTATGTCAATTTTTCTCGCTCGGGTTCTGTGCGTAAGGACTCGTTAAAAAAAAGAAGTTTTCTATGAAAAGCCAAGAAAAATCAAAATTTTGATAGAATATTCAAAAATAATTTATCTGAAAAGAAATTATCGTAGACTTCAAATTTAAAACGAAGAAGTATTCCAATGAATGAAAAAACAAAACTAAAAATTAATAGAAACTTTATTTTCATTTTCAGTGAAAAATGCCTTTTTTAGTATTTTCATTCAAAAAATTTGAAAAAACGCCAAATTTGACCTCCCCTATATATTGAAAAATATATTTGGTCTCTCTATATTTTCGTGAATTGACACCACTGAAAGCAGTGATTTCCAAATTATTATTTTAGCATTTATTATTATTAATTATTATAATTTTCGATACTCAATCCCATTCAACAACATCTTTCACCCAAAATTAACTCCTGCAAGCAGAAGAGGGGCTTCCAGAAAATAACAAATAGGACATTAAGGGCATACAATTCAGCATATTCAACAATTGGCTGCATATTGAATAACCAAATTGAATCGGAACTATAATATTTTTTATTATTTGACAGAAAGGACATGAGCATAACTTACTTCACCTGATGACATAGTTTGATGTTTCCGGAATTGCCAATGAACTGCCTTCACATCCTTCTTTTCGATTTTATGGAACGTGGTTAGATGTCGGGAAAGGCCAGCCACCCTTTTAAAACTTCGCATGCAGGCCAAGCATCGAAGTTCATGCGAGTGCATTCTTTTTGTATGTACTAAAAAAAAGGAAGAAACTATTAAAACACACACAAAATTACACATAAAATACAGCACTGAAATATGTAAATGAAAGGCCAAACGAAAAGATGAAGAAGCATATTTCCTCATATATATACTATATATATATATATATATATATATATATATATATATATATATATATATATAGATCAATTATTTCTTTACCCACTCTAATCTTAACGTACTGTTGGCTTTGGCCGTTAATTACTGGCACGGCTAAATATATAACCAGGACAGGTACGCCTCAATAATGGCTAAATATCAAACTTGGGTTATAGAAACGGCAACAGGGGAATATGGGGCATCGAAAATCCGTGAAGTAATCCAAATCTGCCACTGAACACTGATAACAAGCACCCTCGTGTGAACTATGTTGTTACTCGGGCAAGAGCATAATGATAATTCAAAACATTAAACGAGACTTACTCGCAAGGGGCGAGTTTGACTACCCCCCAAAAATCCAAAAAAAGTCTGTTTATAGTCCTTTATATTCCAAGTTTTATAATCCAAACGTTGCGCCATTATAATCCTTTTTCACTCAAATGTAATTACTATAGCTATTTACTGCATATATTGATCTTCACAGTACCACAGTAAATTAGATTGCAAAACTTACTAATCTGATGGTGCTCGTAAAACGTTCCAATTTCGTTATGAAATAAATGTTCTTTTACTTCACTGAGATTAGATTGCGAAACTTACTAATTTGATTATGTTCGAAAAATATTTGTTTTTAGATAGGTGTGATCGCTTTGAACTCTGAATCAATACTAGTCAAGGGATATATACCACTATTACTAACAACTCACTGCAGCACCAAACCACCTGACGCTAACACAGCTATACATGCTCTTTCTCCATCCTAATCTGTCTAAAGCCTCCCTTTTTACACCCTCCCAGGAATTTCCTATTTTACTTAAATGCCTTTTTACGACATACTCCCACCCCAATCGCTGACGACCGAAGGTTTCTCTAGGCGGTTTACTGAAAAGGACAATTTTTAGTAATCTATCATCCGCAGAGCGTACCCGAGTCATCTCAATCTTTCATTCATTATAGACCTAGAGAGCAGGATTGGCCCACACTTTTAGTGCAGCCTATTTAAAGGGTATGAATGGTGCTTCCATTCCTCTGCCTTCCTCTCTCCTGAGGAGCATGGTAACAGTAAGTGATCAAAATATATTCTGGAAAAGTGAGATACAGAATAACTTACAAAAAACAACTTCTGAAGCAGTGTCAAAGAACAGTGAAAAGTAATGATAAACTAAAAGTGAACAGAAACAAGTTAATGAAGAACATATGTTATGTGGTAAACATTGTATTACAAAGCAGAGATATTAGTATTATTAATTTAAATTAGTATCTGCTCATTTTTTACTGACATAGCTTTCAATAAAAAAAAAGTACTTTTTAATCTTATGTAACAAAAATGGATCTAACATAAAATCCAAGCATCTGAGTACTTTCGCGCATAGGTCGGAGAAAAGGAATCCACCGTGAAAATAATATTTCTCGAACCACAATGCCTCAACAGAAAAATCGGAAAAATATAATTCTGAGGGAAACTAGAGGTAATTATGCTTTTCTTCAGTTTGGCCAAGCGAAATATTTAAGGTAAATTTTGTCACAAAGCAGCACAAGGTATATTGTATTTACCTTTGCCACGCATCAAAGGGACAAAATCACACTGTATCAAAGGGAAAAATTAAATAGGAGTTATATAATGCATACTATACCCGCGTCGTCCCCAAGAATTTGGAATTGGATAATACGATAGCTTCTCACCAATTCTTATGAGCACGTTGTAAATTCTTTGAATTTTATACCCACTTTATTTTAATAAATTAATCGCCCCCTAAAGGAGAAGCAAGAATCGTGACACTTCACGATTCTTGCTTAGAAGTGACTCCAGGACAGAGTGTATCTTAGGCCTAGCTTATAGTTCATGCCTCTTCAGAACTATAATACAGTAAGAAAAAGATAATGAGCTAAAAGATAAACTAAAAGAAAGGATAATAAAGGGAAACGTTTAGGAGGATTTTCAACTAAACGAAATATATGTATGCATGCAGGTTTTCAAAAGGGCATATAAGCAATATCATAGGAAGCACCACTCTGTAATAGCTAGAAAAATCACTGAAAATTTTAAAGGAGCTAATTCGATTCAAAATTAAAAGGTTTGTTGCCCTTTTTATGAGTACACAGAGATTAGAGGGCAATCAGTCCTTCTCTCAACGGTCCAGCAACTATGTCTTTAGGGATATAGGTTATGCCAACCTCCATAATTATGCAATTGGCCCATTATGCATTCAAACGAAATGTTGCATTAAACTACACAAAAAGGCATTGTGTTTATGGTTGCCAAGAAGACACCTTAGCAAAATATCGAGAACGACTGGGAGGATTAAGTTAAAACTTTTGGGACTATTTCTATTACTACTTCTTCTCTTATGATTTAAATAAATAAAAAGAGTGTGAGTGTATCCAGGATGTCAAAGAGCATATATTGAATCTTTTGGGAATGATAATGTTTTTTTTTTCTCTGGTCAACTTCAGGAGTTATAAAATTAAATTAAAAAATACTGTTTGTGTCAGGATTAAAAATTGTTGAAAAGTCACTCCAACATACAAATAGCAACCCAAACTATGGATTCTTATAGAAATTAAATTAAAAAAAAGTTTTATCAACTAAAAGTAAGGAGAAACTTCGAGGGGGAAAACCCCTCAAATAAGTAATATTTCTGTTCGTTTTAAGTTTTAATGTTGCTCCTTACTTTCAGTTGAAAAAACTTTATTTTTATATTTAATTTTCGATCTTTTTTTAATAAAGCTGGGAAATACGGCACTCCCTTCTTTAAAAAATTCTCTTCCCCCATGAAAATATTTCTCCATGGAAAGATCCTCCAACGTAACCCCCTCCCCCTATCCCTCCCGACCAGAAATATTCCCCCTGAAGAAGTTTGTATACTTCCCAATAACCAATAGTATATGTAAACAATGGGCAAAGCTCAAAACTTGCAGCCCTTCCCCCGGGGACTGTGGAGGATTAAGTAGTTAAAAAGTAAATATAGCATGTTCCATTCCTAAGTCTTCAATAGGACATTATTCCTTTTCAAGCAATAATGAAAAAAATTATTATTTACACAAGACATTGCTTAGTTAAATTCACAAACATTACAAAATACATAAATAAACAATGCACATGGATCAAACGAATATAAATTAAATAGTAGACTCAGTTCTTACAAAGGCTGTCAGCAATGAGTTGCTGCAGACAACAGTTGTGTACTGAAAACAAACGGTTGGGTGATGGTGAGTTTAATAAGCTTGGCTTTTTTGCCAGCTTTGCAAAACTGCAGCACTGTACAGGCAATTGAAACACTTGCTCACGAATTATGCCATGTAGTTTTTTTTTTTACTTCTGCCTTGTATGTTTTAATCTATAGTTTTGCATAAAATTTTACTGGGGGATGCATAGCTCTGTATAATCATCCAAAGAGGAAGCACAAAAAGGGGGAGGGGTGTTTAAAGTTTCAAAAACTAAAATTCTAGAACCTAATTTTCACACTTCACGGGAAGCAGTCCACATCAATACGGTCATAGGTACATGAAGATGGTGCACATCCAAAATTAAATCCCCCCCCCCCAAAAAAAGTTTACTTTTGCTTTTATTTGATTCACTTTGACTCAAAAATCGGTGAAGGTAGGATTATGATGTTAAAAAAGCATGGCATATCATCTTTCTAAAAAGAGAATGTTTCTAAAAAAGGGCTGTGACTTTAGATTCTTTGATTTTTATTGCTTGTAAAAAAAGAAGAAAAAAGTGTTGAATTACAATAAAAACGAAAAAACTTACAATTTAAGTTATGTTCCAGTATGAACATCTTTCTACATTCATTGCACTTGTAGTGCTTTTCTCCGTGGCTTTTACCTGGTTTTACCTAGAATAATGTGAAATTTTAGAGCACTGCCTAAGTAAAGAGCAAAGTTGACAACATATAGAGAGAGAAAGGATTTATTGAAAAAATACACATACAAAAAATTATCATTATTTCCCCTGAAAAGCAAAGCTGGTCTGTGGGGGAGGTACAGAAAATGTTATTCTAACTATTAATGCTGACAAATTGAAGAACATGTCCATAACAAGCTCACTGCTTGTTTTCTATCACAAGAGTACAAATCTAGAGCTGGTGAAAGATTTCAAATACCTGGGTAGCTGGATCAATTGTGATGGTGAAATAATGACCAAAACGCACAATTGGGTCACTCCACCAAAGCTTTTAATAAACTACATCCCATTTGGAGGAGCATTAGATATTCTTTGTGACTTAATGTACATCTCTTCTGTAGCAACGTGCTCTCCATACTCCTCACTCCGAGTGAGTGCTTTAAAATGAATCATCAAATTTAAAAGCAAATTCTTGCATTGGAGAAGTTGTACCTAAGTATATTTCTAAACATAAGCTAGCAACATAAAACACCCAACTCTGATAATCATAATAGAACCAGTCAACCTCTTATTATTACTGTGCAAATGAAGAAAGGTGGACATATTTAGGACATGTACCCTGCATGAAAGAAGGCCGCCTTCCTTGGACAGCCTGCAACTACTTATGCCTCTAGATCCCTGAACAAAACTGAGATATGTACTCTCAACTCGAGAAGGAGTTATATGCAATTGTATCTGGGTGTAAGCACTTCCACCACTATCTCTATGGCAGAAAGGTGATTGCCACAACCAACCACAAGCCCCTGAAAAACATAGTATCTAAGCTCCTACAGAAAGCACCAGCAAGAATCAATGGAGGCTGCTAAAGATCCAACCTATGACCCGACACTCACCTACCATCCTGGCACTGACATTCCATTTGCTGATGCTCTATCAAGGCCATATTTGCTAGACATAGATGAGACATTAGATCAAGAGCTTGAAATCTACATACATCAGTTTTGAGATTTCTGCTGGTCACTGATTGCCAAAAATTTCCAAAAAGCTAGCAGAAATTGCCAAATAATAAATACCATCAAAATTGGATGGTCAAAAATCTGGAGACTCTGCAGCAATGATCTCTTGCCCTACTGGACAATACAACATGAACTGACAGTTGACTGCAGCCTCATCCTCAAGGAAGAAAGAATCCTCATACCTGGAAAGCTGAAATCAGAAATTCTGAGCCAGTTGAAAGCTTCCCACTTGGGCATAGAAAAACGAAACAGCAAGCAAGAATAATTGTCTAATGGATAAGATACAATGCAGACATTGAAAGAACAGTCCAAAGATGCTACATATGTCAGAATTTCAAAGACAGCAACCAGAAGGAACCCCTCATATTCACAAAGATACCCTTGCTACCCTGGAGACATGTTGCTACAGACATCTTCACCCAGAAAAAGCTATAAGTATATATACCAACAGTGTTTTCATGACAGACAAAAATGTGAGCCTAGCACCATTTGTCCCTGAAGTTTCATTCTCTACATTGAAGTTGATTTGCTCATCTATTTTTGTTTTTTATGCTTCCTCTTGTGTGCATATCAGTGAAAAGAGGCGCAAGCCAAGCCCAACCTCTTTAGAGCTATTATACAGAAAAAATAAAGATTGCCAAGTAAAGTTTGAGAGAAAGAAGATGCAAAGGCACCAATGACTCATTTGTGCAATTTTAGGCACAGTGCAATTTTGGAACCACTGTTGAAATTTCCCTTTAAAATAGGTTAACTCTGCTTAGTTATGCAGATAATAAACACCCAACATCTTTTTAACTATGTAATTTAATTTTCAAACTGTCATTACTTGTTTTTTTTTTTGTAAAAAAAAAAGTTGGAATAAGCACCAGTGAGTCAACATACATCTGATATTCTCTAAAATGTAGCCATGTTGGCTTTTTCTTGGTAAAAATCAAATTAAAGTGACAACTAATATTATATTGACAAAGCTATGTTTGAAGTGTCAAGAATTTTTGTCTGATGTAGTGGAATACTAGGCAGACTAAAAATATTCCTTCAGCCAAATTCAAACATAAATATTGGACTCTATCATGAGATTAATTTCTTTTCAGAATATCTTGTAGTAACCATGTTGAAATTTTAGACAGACAACAATAGGCCCTGTTGAAATATAGGTAACTCTGTTGAAACTTCACTGAACATATAAAACAGATGAGAAATAATTCATTTCCAACAAAAATGATGGTAAAATCCTACTTTAGCTACTTTTGACTATCTTGGAAAGGGGTTTCGTTAGGAAAATGAAACTTTCAGGGATGGGTCTACAGCCTAAATTATGTTCCAGGAAGGTGTTTTGAAGTTACCTAACTCCACTCCTTCTCTCTCTAGAGGGTAATGACCTTTAAAAAATCTGTGTGCTGTGAAAGTGAAACCTTGCAAAATAGACCTTCTGCTTAAATGAAGTACAACAGAAGGTTTTCAGCTTCACAACTTTGCTCAATACCAATGTTTAAGGTTTTAAAGATATGCCACCACATGGCTAATATGGGAGTAAAGCTGATTTGTGATGCAAATATATGTTATATTTAAATTGAGGATGCAATTCTAGGTATATATTTGCACATTAGAGAGGTGGGGTAATATATTCTTTGAATATAGCCTACAGGTTCTAAGAAATTTGTAAATTTCTTAGAAAAACTGGAAAAACAAGGAAAGAAGTGAAGATAAAGACTCTCCCCCTGCAAAATGTGTTAACTAGGATTATTCTGCATATTATGGAGTAACAATTCTTTTCTTAATATGTTTCCTTATGTCCAGCTTAACTAGCCTAATCTTGCTTCAAGTGGCATAAAGACTTACTTTCAGTACATTCCTAGCCACTCTGGCATAAGTGGTAATCATCAGGTTGATGAAATAGCAAAAAATGCTATAAATATTGACCAGCCAAGTGGGAGACCAATCCCAATTAGAGATATTTACCGATGGAGGCTATCAGATATTAATTTTAATAAGATTAATCCTATCCTTTCCCCCTTTCCCAATAAGTATCTTTCTAAAATTTATCATAGAATTCGTTCTGGAACAAATGGACTAAATTTCCTTGCATTCTCATATAAGATTTCTAATTCAAGTGGTTCAATTCCCCTGTCCCCTCTTTGCAGGCATTGTAATATGAATAATGAAACAATTGACCATTGCCTATTTGAATGTAATATGCTGACGTCTGCACAACATACCTTGCTTTCTAAACTGTTAAAATACTTCAAACACCACAAAATCCCACTATCAGTCAAGAGCCTAGCCAACTATACCTGCACACAGAGCATAGAAATCGACATCTATCATCTTATATTTGAACTCCTAGAGTCGAAAGATCTGCTGAAAGATATCTGAATATATCTAATAAATATGAGGCAATCAAGCCAGTAGCTCTGTAGACCACAGAGTGAAGCAGAAGGAAAAGGGCTAAATAGTTTTACTGAAAAGCCCGCCTGCTGTTAAATAGAAGAAGAAGTGTCTGGGTACAAAAAAAAATTCCCAGAGAGGTTCTTCTGAATAGATTACAACTTACTTCGGTTTGTTTATTGGCACTGGTTTTTTTCTATATATACGAGCTATGAAGATAGGCTAGGCTCATATTAGATAGGCTATTAAATATTAAATTCGTTCGTTTAAAGTTCGCTCTTTACTTCCCCCAGAAAAAACTTGTTCTTGAAATTAGGACATTTTAGTAAGCAATTTCACTGTTCTTTACTTTGATAACCACTACACAAGCACAGAAGAATCAACTGAAGATTCAAGTAGTGTTGCCACCAGCTCAAAAATAAAATCCCGATTTTTCTTCAAAAAAAATCCCGAAATTTCAAAAAAAATCCCGGAACACGGTTTTTAGGTTATACAACATAGGGCTGCAAGGTGATGACGTAAAAAGCAAGGCGCGAACTTCGAAGTACCGTGAAACGTGGTTTCTAGTTGTAACTAACAACTGATTGTCAATATTCCTAGTATTATTTCGACGTTAAAAAGTTCTGGTGGATTAGTAGTATCTAAGACATATATTTTAGGCCAAAGCAATTCGCAAATGTTCCGTAAAAAGGGCAAACGACCGTAGGGTCGTTGGGTCGACCGTAGGGACGGATAACGACGGTTGGGTCTTACGGTGGTTACGACCTTCGGGTGGTCACGACCGTAGGGTCGTAAGGAAGAGAATACCCTTCTTTAAAAAAATTAATCTAAAAGTCAAACCAATTTTTTCTTACGGAAATAAAGGGCTAAGTTGAAACTTAAAGCGACAGAAATTATTGCTTCACAATTTGTGCAAGATAAAACTGCAAAACTAGCTCAAACAAACTGACTACAAATAAACTGGTATTTTTAATATATATTAGGATTTTGAAAAACTAGGGCTTTACTAAAAACACAAAATCAACCTTCCAAAAAATGGAATGTGCTCACAGAAGCAAAAAAATCCATCAGTTGCCAGTCGGAAATAAAGGACTAATTGAGCAGGCTCTCAAAATTCTTTCACAAATCAGGAAGTCTACAAATCAGATAAGATAAGATAAATAGATAGATAGCTAAGATTTATTCATAATCAATTAATCATACAAGAAAATACATTGTGCTAATCCCCCAAAGGCTCCTAGGCCTGTCATAGAGGGGGAATACATACCATTTAAATCAAACACTAAATCAATAGAAAAACAATAAAATAGGCCTACAGTGAATAAGCCAATCAATACGGTAGGTCGTAAGGGTTTACGACCGTAAAGGTCTTAAAAAGGGCTGAAAAAAAAAGAAAACAAACAAGCCCCCCAGGGCCAACGCATGCAGGGGGGTACGGTGGACGGCGGACGCCCTTTATTCGGGTTATAAAATAGTTTTTTTTTTTGTTTTACAAAATTTTATTTGTTGATTAGTAAGCATTTTTTAAGAACACCTGTTGCGGTTTATATATAAAACAGTATTTTTTTTTCGCTTAAAGTTTTTGAATTTAAAAATTTTTTTAACAAAAATGTTAAGTAAAGTTTCGGATAGGAGGTGGGATTAAAAAAAAAAAAAAAAAAAAAAAAAATTAAAATAACCCGGTGAAAAAATTTTTAAAAGAAAATTCAAAAATTTTTTCGGCAATTTTAAAAATTATGGCCTTAGCCACAATAGACCCCCGCACAGTCCATTTCTTTGCATCAGGTATGAACCGGTGGACGTGCATGAGGGCACTCAGCATCTCGCTGTCTAATCTGTTCCGGAGCGGGCTCTTAATAAGCTTGAGAAGGGACAACTGCCTTTCAGCGCCGGCACTACTGTGTGGCAGGCTCATCATGGTAAACATAAATGAAGGTAAGACTTTGAACATCTTATTTTCACCTGCATCTTTACAACTGTCCACAAAGGACCAAAACGCTACAGGACCTTCTTTACCTTTCACTTCAAAGATCTCATCCACAAATGGCAGTCTTATCCACTCTGAGTTAAGCTCCTCGACGTCAACAGAGTATGTTGCACAAAACCTACTGTACAGCGGTGCTCTAGAGGAGATCTGGCCCGAAAGAGCGATTGAAGGGTCAATACATTCTAACTGTTTCAAAAGAGGATCCCTATGGTTAATCCTTTTTTGAATCTGCTTCACAAGAATCTGGTAGAACTTGACACACTTGACTTGAATGTCATTCACCTGATGAGAGGATAAACGCAAGTTTTCCGACTTGACTAGAACATCAAATTTGGCACCGAAGTAAATCTCATTAAAAAGTCTCAGGTTATGAGGGTTGAAGACGTCAACTTCAAAGGGATCTTTATTTCGCAGAGAATTTTCTTTCATGAAGTTTCTCAGAATTTCTCCCAGAGTATCTCTCACAGATTTCAAAATCAGGTGAATCCTAACATCTTCACTCTGGTACTGTAAATTCAGCCTATTCACCACAGGCAAAATGTACCCGAGAAACATATAATAGAGCTGCAACTCATGGCTTTGTAGCCCCTTCAATATTGCGTTGGCTGCTGGTATTTCTGTCAGCATCATCGACTGAAAGTACAAGGTTAATGCAGGCCACTGTTCCAATAATCTCTGCACCACCTGCTCCATGGCCAACCATCTTGTTTTACTTGGATAAAGTACGGCATGTTCGGCAATATTCAAAAAGGCCTGGCATTCCTTAAACTGTTCTTTGCGTTTTGGTGAAAAGGCGACAAAGTTGTATATGTCATGACTAAATTGGATTACTGACGAATCCAGTGCCTCACAAGCAGCAGCAGAGCACAGGGCAAAAGAATGACAGATGCAGCCATGTACCACTAGCCATGGTAGCTCTTGTTTCAAGAGGGTAGCCAATCCATTGTTTTTGCCTAACATAACACTAGCATTGTCAGAAGCAAAACCAATAATATTTGCTACAGGGATGCCCCTAGTGACAAACTCATTAACGATTAATGCTTTTAGCCCAGCCGCAGATGCATCTTTTACTTTTGGCATTGCTAAAAATTCTTCGACAAGTTTAAGATCATTTTCGACCTTCTTGGCATAACGCACTAGAATCACTAAAAACTTCGTACACGAAACATCGGTAGATTCATCAACGATTATCGAAAATTTGCATCCTTTCAGATCAGTAGCAAGTTCCTCTTCCCCTTCTTTCGCAATCACGTGTTTGATCATTTCTGAAGATTTAGTCCGGGCGCAAGCAAGACCACTAACAGTCGGCGAGTCTTTTATGTAGTTTTTTAAAACGTCAGGCAACTGATCCATTTTAGAAACCGGAAGGTTCTCTTTCACAATAAACGCACACAAGCCCAGTTCAAGGCCTAAAATACTGTCTCTTAGTTTGGCTCGCTCCTGGAGCTCTTTGGAAGCACATGATAAAGCCGATACTTGATTCATTTTAGCTTTGACAGCGTTAACATGAAATGGTCTGGACGCATGCCGTCTCATAGCAGACTTATTCCCTTTGAGTGGTTTTGAGCAATAGCTACAGTAAGCCTTTGATGGCTCTTTTTCATACGCCTTAAGCCAGCCCTTAAATTCTGGCAAATGGAGCCACTTGCTGGTGAACTTATCTACATAATTTTTCTTGCCTTTGCTTTTCTGGACTGCACGTTTTTCTCTTCTCTTCCCAATCTCTTTGGAAGATGACGCATTTTTGGTTTTCACTGAATCCTTTCTAAGATTTCTGTTCTTCTCATTCAAAGAATGCCGCCCATTTTCAGCATTATCAGACTCCGACGACGACACAGGATTTGGATCAAATTCTGACCCCTCGTCACTATTGCTAAGGTCTTCGGTTATATCTTCAGAAGAATGTTCGTCCTCTGAATCTTCAGAGGAGGAGTATTCATTATCGAAGTTGGACTGTCGATGTGGGCGTACGGTAGTAAACACTTCGTTTTCAAAATGTGACGAATCCGCGTCGGCAGAACAGCCAGCGTCGGGCTCTTGACGTGGATGTTTCGTAAGTAATATTTCCTTTTCAAGATCTGACGAACCTGTGGTGGCAGCTAATCCTGACTCTCCATGGGTAGTCTCAGGACTCTTCCGCTTTTTCGCAAACAAGAGACGAATGTCCTTCATCTGTAAAAGAGCAGACTTAAGCATGGGCGTAGGCAGAATTTTGGAAGGGGGGGGGGCAAAACCAGAACCAAAGCTATGAAAATTCGTCTTAAAAGCATGCCCGTCGTTTAGGTTTTAGTTAAAGGACATAGACACGTAAAAAATATACATATAATGCTCTATGGGAACCGAGAAAACACTAATTCCCATCAAACACCCAAATTAGTAGCGTTTTTCAAATGTTTGTTATTTACGAATTTACTATTTGGTCCGTGGGCTTGCAGCGTCCCTCTGGTGTTGCGACGAAATAATCTTTGGCTGATTTTTCCTCAGGTGCCGATGAAAGGCTACAGAAGAAGCTAACGAAAAGCTATAAGGGAATGCAGGCAGAGAGACTGCATTTTCTGTTTTCTTCCTTCATTTTAAATCAACCAGGGTAAGAAGTCACATCAACGATTTTCAAATTTTTTGCGGCCGTGGTCTCGGATCGCACTGTGTAGGAATTATGACGTCTGGCCTCAAAATCTTGAAAATCCCTAAACGTGTTAAAAAAAGGCTTGGTGGATATGAATTGAGATTTTTAACCATGAATGAAGGTATTATCATTATTTTTGCGTTCCTATGTCCTTTAAATTGAAAATAAATATTTTTTCTTAATATTTTTAAATATTTATACTAATATATATTATATTTTAATATATATTTTATATATATTAATTATTTTTAAATATTTATAAATTTCTTGGCCACTCGAGTACCTAGTCTTTAGCATTCTGACTATTCTAGCCCCCCCCCCCGGCCTACGCCCATGGACGTAAGTATTTACAGAGCTACCAATTATTGTCAATGCTTAGCTGATTCACTAGCTGTCTCTTGTCCAAAATCTTCCACCGGTCAGACTGTATAAGTCAGAGGAATATTATATGATCTTTTTTCTTTCTAACAAATACTTTCTAGATACTGGAATTTCTGTTTCATTCAGACCCACCTAGGCCAAGGTTAAATGTAGAAATAAAGCCTTATAAGATTTTTGGCTGCAAAGTCTTATTCCTTCAATGCATGATCACAAATATAGTCAGGCTAGAGAAACATAGTCAGAATGCTAAAGACTAGGTACTCGAGTGGCCAAGAAATTCCTATCTATCTGCTGCCACCAAAAAAAGTTGATGGGCTAACATTCTCCTCTACTTAATTTTTACTTCTCTAAGCCTATCAAGCACAAAATCACTTTCCAGAAACTTTGTGTGGCCAATTTAAACTTTTCTGACTCAAATTAAAGGACATATCGCAGTACTTTCGGCTTTTCTACTACTTTTGGATCTGTAGGGATCCTTGCATTTCCCTGAAACCTCGATTTTTGCTGCTTTTGTGTAAAGTCAAATTTTGCATCCAGCGATTTTGACGTTTGAGCTATCGTGATTTCGAGTTCGCAGAATCGCAACCTAATAGGTATTTTCTGTATTGGAGAACAGAAACTTCTCCAGAAAGAAAGAGCACTGCATATGCATCATAATTCATGATTAGAAGTATAATATACTGCAGACCCCCTAAATCATAAAATCTAATGCTAGTCTATTTATATGGACATTTTATAGAAAGAAATTTAAAAGATTCTCAAAAGTTCTGACTAAAGATTTTTCTTGTTACCTCCTCTCTACCTAAAAAACTTATCCTTGAAATTAAAAAAAGAGGTCATCTTACAATATGTCTGGAAATGGGTGGTGGGAGGTAGAAAAGTCCACACAAATTCATGTTACCAGAATGCTTTTCTAAAATTATTCCAACCATCTTCCACATTGTCAACTTTTAAACTCTCAAGTTTGGTATTCAACTGTTCCTGGAAAGCTTGTTTCAAATTCTCATCCTGGAGTCTACCAACATCATAACTTCCTGGGAGGTAGTTACCCTTCCGAGACTTCAGCTTTAGATTAACCCTAGACACTACTAGATGGTGGTCTTTACTTTTCACATCAATAACAGCACTCCTATATACCCTAGTATCTTGTATTGATCCTGCCAGTCGGTAATTTAAAAAAAAAAAAAAAAAAAAAAAAAAAAAAAAAAAATTAGTTGGTTGAAGCAAATTCTGCCATCAAGCCCCAGCCCATTATGTATACAAGCCCAATGGACATTGTGGCTTGATGAAATGCTTCCAATTACTTGATTTTACTTCAAGTCAGGAAATGGAAAATGGGGCTAGGTCAGGAAAAGGAAATTTTAAGTAGACTAAAGATAGGCTTTGTAAAGATAGACTAGTCTAGGCCTAGTAATAGCAAAACATATTTTTAGCTCTAATATTTATTAAAGGGGAGAAATCAGATAAAGAAAAAAAGGAAATATACCATTAGATTTTCTATTTCCTTGTCTATTCCCCCACAAAGCCAGATACACCTTTAGGCTTAACAAAACAGTTTGATTTTTCTTTAAACTAGCTTTATTTGGTAATACACATCAGCTGCTGATGAAGAACTGGGTATATTATCCAAGCACCCCTGGTGTTTGGATAATCACTAACTTTGGACAAACAAACGAGCATAATTTGATTCAAATAGAGCCTACATGTCCAAGCAAGCTCTTAGTCTTGCATATGTATAGATTTAGATTACCTTGTTGGGATTAGCTCAATGTGATCTCAGAAACTTTTTTATACTGAAAATTAAGCTTAAAGAAAAGTTAGCAAACCCTAGTAGACTATTTTTCTTTACAGCACATGTCTGGGATTGAATCTATTTATGTTTGAGTGGCTTTGTATCCTACAAGGCCTATAGGATCATGTGTTTAAGATTGGGCAGTATTTTCTTGAATTTGCCTAAGCTATGCTTAAACTAAATTGTGTATTTGCCATTAGACTCTACTATTAACTATCAATGCATTCAAAACATTCAGCAATCCATATGGCTAAAATAATCAGCCTAATCAAATAGCCTAGGCTAGCCTACTTGTTCAAGAAAATTAGGAGAAACCTAATAAGTTAGGCCTATGCATGGTAACCTAACAAAAATCAATTTTATAGGTGGTATAATACAATAGTTAACAAAATAAAGTTAAGCTTCTTGGGAATAGCACCATCAGCGAGGGGAAAAACTCTACTTTGAGATTCAGATCCCTGTTTAAACTTATTCCACTTATATATATACAGAATAAGTAGAATGCCGTACGCTTTTTACTTACCTTTTCTGAGTTTAACTTTGCCCGAGGCATTGCACGGGGCACTGACCTGAGAGATTTAAGTCTCCTCTTGACGGTGGCGTCAGTTGAGACTACTTTCAATACTTCCTGCAAGGTTAAAGCACGTTTAAAATTCGAATTCGCCGCTCGACTCCAATTTTCAAAAGTTAAATCCGGAACGAAAAAATTGTTTCTACAGTGTAATAGCGCAAATCCAGAGGGAACTAGCAAAAACAGAGAATATTCGTGATACTGTACAGAAAAAAAAGTAGACTATCAGCCAAAATCGTTGAAAATCTCTTTTTAATAAAAAATCCCGGTTTTTAGCAAAAATCCCGGTTTTTAGCAAAAAATCCCGGTTTTTATTAAAGAAATCCCGAAAGTCCCGGACACAAAAAAAAATCCCGGACCGCAAAAAAAAATCCCGGAAAACCTGGATTAATCCCGGCCGGTGGCAACGCTGGTATCAAGTCATTCTTAAAATGGCGTAAATTTAAACAAAGAAATTCCGTTTCTAAACCCAAAGCCAATCAAAATAAAGGAAATTTAATCTTGAATAATACGTTGAGGATATAATTTTCAACAAAAGTATATAAAAAAAATTATAATTTAAAACATAAAAAATCTTAATAATCTATAAACAAAAAAAGAAATATCATATTTATTTAAATACAAATAATAGAATTCAGTATCAACGCCTTTAGAAACGGCAGATTTTTCACAACTATGCCGCATGACATTAAACATTTGCAACAAAATAGTTGATTTGGTTTGTATGCACATAATCCAACAATTCAATTACACCAAATAACAACCTATACCTACCAAAGATTATTTAAAATTTGTTAAATCAACATTATGATTTTTTAAGTCCAGGATAAGTGTGTCTAACTTACAAAATAGGCTTATCTCTACTTCTCAAGGAATATGAAATATGGTAACAATCTAATTAATGACTTGTAACCTAAGAAGAAATATCCAGTACAACAACATAATCCAAAACTTTCTTTCTTCCATAAAAAGGTGTTACCCTCTTTCCCAAAAGCAGAGTCATATAAGATCAAATCTAATTGACAAATTAGCCTATAGACTACTCTAATGTCAAACAAAAACAAATATAAACCACATATAAAATAGGCCTATACACCACAAAGTCATAATCAAATATCAATGTTAACTATATTATCAATATAAGTCCTTATGAACCAAACATAAACTTAATATAAACCTAAATTAAGGTGACATAGGCCTACTAGCCCATATATCTAAAACAAATTCATTCAAAAACTAATTATGTTGAACAATTAATGTACTAGATATTTTAATTACAATTAATACTAATATCCGCCATAGGGGATATATTACCAAATGAGTAAATTCAACCCAGTTAAAACCCAGCACAAGAAAACCTAAAATATGATTATTTGAAGTGCATCAACTAACCTTCATGAATGATACAATGCTTAATGTTTTGAGAATCAGTATATAATAAGTGCTTTAGCTTACCCTTATAAAACAATTTAGTATAGCATAGACAATGAATAAAAACATTAGTCCTAGGGTAAGACACCCAGTAGTCGGACACTTTAATCACTTTGAAAACTTTTTGACATTTAAACTACTCTAATTACTGTATTATACCACCTAGAAACTTAATTTTTTTACAGTTAAAATTCTGTATCTTTTGTGAACAAGTAGGTTACTAATTCAAATAGTTAAGCCTAGTACAGCGCTGCCTATTTTTGAAATACTAACAAGTGACAATTCCGCCTAAAGTCGGACATACAAACGGCTCATTGTAAATAGTTATGATGCAATATTGCCTATTCCCGACCAGCAGTCTCCCTATTCACGGCCACCAGCAAAAAAACTAGTTTTCCCAGTCTTGTTTTCTATACGCTGTAATCTCGGCCAAGCTAATTTCGAAAGAGCTGCAGTTTGTAAATCACCATTTCGCAAATGAAAAATTAATTTTTAAAGGTTTATTACAAATTTGTATAACAAATTTGATTTTTAGAGAAGATAATAATTCAGATTGGAATTATTGAGAAGTGATTATCCTTGTTATTCAATGTGAGCATGTGCCGATCAGGGATTTTTTTTTTGGGGGGGGGGGGGGGGGGGGACGAAATAGGGCGATATAATAAAAAAAATTAAGGGGCGCAAAATAGGTTGGGCTGATAAATTTGCATTAGGAGTAAGTTTAATTCACGCCAACTTTAGTTAATTAAGTAAATTACGCTCTTAAATGCTCTTTTTTATGCTCTTTAAGAATATAGCAATTATTTTTATTGGAAATGAATTTTAGCCCCCACCCCCTATATATACCACTTCAGGGTATATATTTGCACATTAGGGGGGGGGGGTAATTTTATTTCTGTGTAAATGAGAGGTAAGTTTCAACTTCCCCCCACCCCCCTAATGTGCAAATATATAACCAGAATTGGTATATATAGGGGTGGGGGCTAAAATTCATTTCCAACAAAAATGGGTAAATAGGTAAAATTCTACTTTAGTTACTTTTACCTATCTTGGAAAGGGCCAAGGTTAGGAAAATGAAACTTTCAGGGATGGGTCTACAGGCTAAAGTATGTCCTGGGAAGGTATTTTGAAGTACTTATCTCCTTCTCTCTCTAGAGGATCCTGAAATTTGCTTACATGACAGGTCTATACCTATTGAAATTTTGACAAAACAACATTTTACCTTAATTTTCAGTTATAAGATTCTTTTTCTCTGGCTTTAGTTCTGAAAATGCAATTCCTGTTATTTGAGTAGTATTTTAAGCCATATCAATGTTAATTTTCAAAATTTAGGAAATGTATTTGCATATCTTTAAAACTCTATAAATCAGGATTGAGCAAAGTTGTGAG
The DNA here is from genome assembly GCF_049724085.1 of Artemia sp. Qi Xiang Cuo. Classification (NCBI taxonomy): domain Eukaryota; kingdom Metazoa; phylum Arthropoda; class Branchiopoda; order Anostraca; family Artemiidae; genus Artemia; species Artemia sp. Qi Xiang Cuo. Next base: position 79,753,604 of record NC_142794.1, on the reverse strand, counting down.
GCTGAAAACAATTTTGTTGGATTTCATTTTAAGCAGAAGATCTATTTTACAAGGTTTCACTTTATAACACAGATTTTTAAAGGTCATCAAAGGTCAGGACCCTCTAGAGCAAGAAGGAGTGGAGGCAGGTACTCCAAAATACCTTCCCGGGACATACTTTAGTCTTTAGTTCTATCCCTGAAAGTTTCAGTTTCCTAACCTAACTCCTTTCCAAGATAGCCAAAAGTAGGTAAAGTAGAATTTTACCCCAAATCATATTATTAAGTTAGGACTAAAGTGAATACACCATTCAATGCCTTTTTTAATGCTTATTAAGAATATAATAATCTTTTATATCGGAAATTAATTTCAGCCCCCCCCCCCTATATCTGCAAATTCAGGTTATTACTTTATAAATAAGGGGGGGGGGTGGGCAAATTTTGGGTGTTATGTAAATCGGATGTAAGTTTAAACGTAAGTTTAATATAAATATTAATATTGAAAGTATTTAGAAAAGTGATTTTCCTTGTTATTCAATGGAGACAGGTGCGGATCAGGTATTTTTTTTTTGGGGGGGGGGAGGGCCGTCTCGGTGGTTCCAATTAAAACATTAAGACGGTGCGCAATAGGTTGATCTAATAAACTTTCATCAGGAGTATGTTTAATAAGCACAAACTTGAGTAAATTAAGTAAATTAAACTACTATAGGATAAACTAGGGAGGCATGCACCCCTTCACCCCTTCCCCACTGGATCTGCCACTGAATGAGGGGACCGGGTATTCCACTGTAAAATATTTTCAAGTCTACAAGACTTCAATCGTGCACTTTTAATATTGATCTGACACTATTTTTGATGTGTTTTAGTCTTTTTTTAGAAATTATCATAAACTTTTTTTTGGAGTAAACTTTTACTTTTAAAATGAACCAAAATAATAGCTACCATTCCTGAATCAATGTCCCATGGCAACTTTTTCTTAATAGTAATTTTTTTTCAAAATGTTTTTAACTTTTGGTTACTATGGGCTGTTGTTTTTTCTTTACTAGGTTACACCTACCTCTGCAACCATGACAGTGGTGGATCCAGAGGGGGTTCATCCCCTAGTCAGTACCTCACTCGTTAAGCCAAAGATTTTTTAGTACTTTCATAAGATCTATTTATTCTACATAACGGCCTTTGTTATTAAGGGGTCATTTTTAAAGAACTGGAACAAAATTCGAACTCAAGCTTAAAAAGCGAGGTATTGACTAGTAGGCGAGCCCCCTAATATAGGCCTACATATCAAAAATATATGAATGTAGAAGTTTGTTAAGTAAGTTAATTTTTAAGTTATGTATCTTTATTACTAATAAAAACATTTGTAAATAAAATTAAATAAGTTTCGAGAAAGCCATTTAACCAAATAAAAGTAAAATTAATATGCAAATTTTGTTTTAATTATTCATGTACGGTGACCCAAGATCAAAACCTGCATCAATTCAAAAACGTTCAAAAATTAAATAAAAAAACAAGTTTTTTAACTGAAAGTAAGGAACAACGTTAAAACTTAAACAGACATTATTCTGTATATGAAAAGGGCTGTCCCCTCCTTAATGCCTTTTTCTTTATGCTAAAGTTTGACTTTCTCACAACTCTTATTTTTTTTAACAAATAAAAAATTCGTTAATACCCACACTCGTCAGCAGCTACACAAAAAATATGCTTGTTTTGCTTTGTTTTTTTTTTTGCTTTGGCATTCTTAAATAAAAATATTGAGTTTTCTACCTTGAAAAGGCTCCTTTTGTTATTTCTTTGCTTTCAATCTTGTATATAAGTGACTGAAATATAGCCCCTTATATAAAAGAATACTCCATAATCCTTCGTCCTGATGTCTTAATTTAGCTTAAATTCATTTTTGTTATCGGAATTCAATCAAAATTAAGTGCACATGCCCCATCAATATTGGTCAAACATATCACTTCAATACCTGAAAAGTCTCACATCAATTTTTCTAAATAGCAAAAATAAAGAAAAAAAAGGAATCATTATGTGACTTCTCAAACAAAAACAGCTGTCAACAGCAATTAAGAAATCCTTTCTGGTTTCAAATGATTTGCATAACCCACTTTCCGAATTTTGTACCGCAACATATGGCCATCTTTGAAAGTATTAGCCTATTAAAGATTTTGAGGATTCTATGGAGAGGGGCATAGTCTTGTCAACTTGTAGAAAAATTGGTACTGGTGCATTATGTGGGCACTGCTAAAGAAATCAAGTTTGGTTCATGCTAATGAAATGAAATAAAATGAGTATGCAACAATTTGTTAACAAATTTGGGATATATATTTCGGCTCAACGGAATTGTTGTTGTCATTTTAATGACAAAAAATATCATTTTAATAGCGAGGAACTTAATTTTAATGACTCAGTAATGGAAAATTTTCTGCAGGAGCAACTTTGTACTAGGGGGCTGGTTATTTGTGGGGAAACTTCCATAAAGGATGGAATTTCTGTTTTTTTCTGGGGGGAGATGGGTTAAACAAAAAAAAACTAAAACTTTTTTTTTAAAGCAATTTTGAAGTTTTTGCCGCAATATCAGCAATAAGTGTTTTCAGCTATGGGTTCAAATCCCTGGCTGTGGCTCTGGATCTAAAACCTATTTTGTATAAGGCTTGATTTACTACGCAGATGCAAGCCCTAGTTGAGCCTGAAAACGAAGCTAAAACCAATTTTGGCTCCCAAATTTTCGCAACGAAATTCCATTTTGTTTTTTCCCAAAAATTCCCCGAATTTTGAAGACTTGTCCCCTAATTTTAATTTTTAAGAGTGGAAGCCCTGTACAGTATACCTGCATGATGCGAAAACACCAAATTTTGTTTACCTACATTTTTGTTACATTTTTACACGTCAGAAAAAGAATTTGTTTTTGGGAGGGGGGGGGGTGTTCAACTCCCCCCCCCTCCCCTGGGTACCCCCTTTTCCAATGAAAAAAATATTATATTTTAAAATGACAACAGAAACGAAAAACCTGTAAAATAGGCTATTTGCAAGAGACCGCTATAGATAAAACATTGCAAAGCGGTGGTTTCTCATGGAGTTACAATATTTAAACGAGTTTTTTTTCGTTTTTAAGTGGGGGGAGGGCCCGAGGTGATTGTAGGGATTTAAAGTAAGATTTTAGTTGTTTAAAAATTAAGGTGTTTAAAATATAAAAAAGTTATAGTAAATAACGAGGAAGGTAGGAGGAGACCGCCCCAGTCATATAAAGAATAAGTTCTGTTCGTTTTATGTGTTACTGTTGGTCCTGACTTTCAGTTAAATTTTTTTTATTTGATTTCTGAACGTTTTTGAATTAATGCAACTTAGATTTTGGCTCACCGTACATGAATAATTAAAAAGAAATTTGCATATTAATTTTACTTTTTTGGCTAAATGGCTTTCTCGAAATTTTGTTCTGATATAACTTACGAATTAACTTACGTAACGAACTTCTATATTCGTATGTTTTATCACGTATATTAGGGAGTTTGCCCCCTAGTCGATACCTTGCTCTTTACGCTACAATTCGAGTTTTGTTCAAATCACTAACACCTTAATCACAAAAGCCGGTTGATTAGAATATATAGCTCTTCTGAAACCACTAAAAAAATACTCTAGTGACAAGGGCGAGGTATTGACTAGGGGGCGAACCCCATCATATACGTAATAATTTCTGTTTGTTTTAAGTTTTAATGTTGCTCCTTACTTTCAGTTTAAAAAATTATTTTTTTATTTAATTTCAGATCGTATTTTCAAAAATCAGGCGCTCCCTTAATCGAACTGTCCCGTCCCCCACGTACACATCTTCCCGGGCCTAATCCTCCCCCTTAACCCTTTCCTCCCCCCCCCCCCATCAGAAAATAATCCCTCCTGAAAGCACAAAACTTCAGTTTAAAACTTCCATAATGCAGACTCTACTGTGAAATCTTTCCCGGAAATTAATTTTTCAACCCTCTATCTTAAATAAAGCTTTTATATACAACTAATTTGACAAAATTCTATTATGTCTTCAAACTTCAAATAGAGTATCATCACCCTTTCCTTATCATACGTTTAAAATAATCAAAACATCAATGATACCACTATCTAAAACGAACACCGGGGATAGCTACGCGAAAACGTCGAAACTGCATCGTTACAGAAATAAATTATTGAGACAAGTGATTTTCCTTGTTCTTCAATCAGGACAGGTGTGGATCAAGGATTTTGTTTTTTTTTTTGGGGGGGGGGGAAATATGTGGATACAAAAACAAAATAATGGGGGGCAAAATAGGTTTATACGACAAACTTTCGTAAGGAGCAAGTTTAATTAACGCAAACTTGAGTAAATTAAGTAAATTACACTACTTTAGGCTAACTAGGGGGGCGTGCGCCCCTTCGCCCCCTCCCCGCTGGATCCGCCGCTGAATGAGGGGAACTGGTATTCCCCTGTACAATGTTTTCAACTATGCAAGATTCCAATGGTACACTTTTCATATTGATCTTGACACTATTTTGATGTTTTTTAGGCTTTTTTTTTAGAAATCATCACAAAATTTTTTTTGGAATAAACTTTTACTTTTAAAAATAACCAAAATAATATTTACCATTCCTGAATCAATCTCCCATGGCGACTTTTTCTTCTTAGTATTATTTTTAAAAATTGTATCCTTTGAAACAAGGCGGGATTTCTTAATTGCTTTTGACAGCTGTTTTTGTTTGAGAAGTCGCATATTGATTCCTTTTTTTCTTTATTTTTGCCGTGTATCAAAAATGGAAGGTTGTATCAAACAGAAATCAAGTTTGGTTCATGCTAATGAAATAA